>NW_024081618.1:0-299187 GCF_003009895.1 Hyaena hyaena | reverse complement strand
TCAGCATTTCTGTATCCCTTGGGTAAATTCCTAGCAGTGCTATTGCTGGGTCAGAGGGGAGTTCTATTGTTATTTTCCTGAGGAACCTCCACACTGTTTTCCAGAGGGGCTGTACCAGTTTACATTCCCACCAACAGTGTAAGACGGTGCCCGTTTCTCCACATCCTCGCCAGCAACTAGAGTTCTCTGATTTGCTCATTTTAGCCACTCTGACTGGCGTGAGGTGGTATCTCAGTGTGGTTTTGATTTGTATTTCCCTGATGAGGAGGAATGCTGAGCATCGCTTCACGTGTCTGTTGGCCATCTGGATGTCTTCTTTGGAGAAGTGTCAGTTCATATCTTCTGCCCATTTCTTCACTGGGTTGTTTGTTTTTCGGGTGTGGAATTTGGTGAGTTCCTTATAGATTTTGGATATTAGCCCTTTATCTGATATGTCATTTGCAACTATCTTTTCCCATTCCATTGGTTGCCTATTAGTTTTGTGGGCTGTTTCCTTTGCTGTGCAGCCTTCCAGCCTGACTTTAAAAGAGTTGTTCTAGGGGGCTGAGAGGGAAGGACTAATTAAAAACTCAGATTTCTGGTACCTGATCCCACAGATTCTGACTCTGTCAGTGTATGTGGGACAGGGTATGGAAATATGCTTTATTTTTGTTTTGTTGTTGTCGTTGTTGCAAGCATGCAAGATGCTACCAGGTAATGACTTCCTAAGCTTCGTAGTTGGTCTTAAACTTTGCAGTGTATTAAAATGATGAGTCAGGACTTGTTAACCCACAGATTACCTGAGAATCTGCAATTTTAACAAGTACCCAATTGATACTTATTTTTCTGGTCAAGGAACCATAAATTGAAAAACACTTTTATGGAATAGTTACATATTCAAATACCTGTAAAACCAAAATAAAAATATATGTGCATGAATCAGACTGAGCATAAATAATTAAAAATGAGAGATCTGTGTGAATTAGAGAGAGCATGCCCAAACTAAATGTATTTGTACTGTAGTTTCTTCTGAAATATTCTACAGGTCCATTCAAAGTTCTCTGAGGTAAAATTCTACTCTATGTCCTTAAATGTGTGATTTCTAGCTCTGTGACCTTAGACTGAGCCTGGCTTTCTATGAATGGTCGAAATGTCATTCATTCAAGTTAGTGTTTTTTTTTTTTTTTAAATGTTTTATTTATTTCTGAGAGAGACAGCATGAGCAGGGGAGGGTCAGAGAGAGAGGGAGACAAAGAATCTGAAACAGGCTCCAGGCTCTGAGCTAGCTGTCAGCACAGAGCCCGACATGGGGCTCAAACCCCTGAACCATGAGATCATGACCTGAGCCTAAGTCAGATGCTTAACCAACTTAGCAACCCACGCACCCCTCATTCAAGTTACTTACTGACTAACTTGTATATGCTAGATACTGTCCTTGGTGGATGGGATAAGTCACTAAACAAAATTACTAAAAAAAAAAAAAAAAAAAAAAAAAAAAAAAAAAAAAAAAAAAAAAAAAAAAAAAAAAAAAAAGTGCTCCTATGAAGAAATGTATGTAGAACCTACCCACTTCTACATATTAATAGTTTAAAATTAAAATACAATTAATCTTAAGGTCTGTCTTACTTATTAGTTAAAATTCCCAAGAATGTAACCGTTGCATATCAACCCAAAAACAAATGTCTAAGTTTCATAATCTCTTAGTAAAATACTTATATTGCTTAGTTCAGCTAACTGCTAAGAAAACAGCTTGTCTCAAAATTCTAAAATATAAGTGTAAAGGCTATGATTTTGAGAATACCAACCCTTAGCACCACTTATCAAATATATGCAAAAGAGATGGTCTATGAGACTTTGAGAAAGACGAGAGAGTTCAAGAATACAAACATGATCATTTAATTTATGATTATTTTATTTTTTTAATGTTTGTTTTTGAGAGAGAGAGAGAGTCAAGCCAGGGAGGGGCTGATCCTAAGCGGGCTCTGTACTAATAGCAGTAAGCCCTAGGTAGGGTTTGAATCAGGAACTGTGAGATCATGACTTTAGCCAAAGTTGAAAGCTCAATAGGCTGAGCTACCCAAGCATCGCATAACATAACTATTATCAATCTTACCTTTACATAATTGTCTAAGATGCTTTTGAAAAGTATCAATGCCTGGCCCTAGCTGCAGAGTTGCTATTTTTCTTTGTTCCGGGGGTGTGCTCAGACATCTCCAGTTTAAAAGTCCTCCCAGTCAGAGTGGCTAAAATGAGCAAATCAGAGAACTCGAGATGCTGGCGAGGATGTGGAGAAACGGGCACCCTCCTACACTGTTGGTGGGAATGTAAACTGGTACAGCCCCTCTGGAAAACTGTGGAGGTTCCTCAGGAAACTAACAATAGAACTCCCCTAGGACCCAGCAATAGCACTGCTAGGAATTTACCCAAGGGATACAGAAATGCTGAGGCATAGGAGCACATGGACCCCAATGTTCATAGCAGCACTCTCCACAATAGCTAAAACATGGAAAGAGCCTAAGTGTCCATCAACAGATGAATGGATCAAGAAGATGTGGTTTATCTATACCATGGAATACTACATGGCAATGAGAAACAATGAAATCTGGCCATGTGTAGCAACATGGATGGACCTTGAGGGTGTTCTGCTGAGCGAAATAAGTCAGGCAGAGAAGGACAAATACCATATGTTTGCACGTATAGGAGGATTAGGAGGAACTTGACGGAGGAACAAGGGGGAGAAGAAGGGCAGAAATGGTGGGGGAAAGGGAGAGAGGCAAACCATGAGAGACTCTTGAATGCTGACAAAAACTGAGGACTGATGGATGTGGGGGGGAGGGGGGGATGGGCATGGAGGAGGACCCTTGTGGGGATGAGCACTGAGTGTTATGTGGAAACCAATTTGACAATAAACTATTTGTAAAAAAAAATAATAATAATAAAAGTGTTTAGAAATCAAAACTAATACATTAAATGAAAAAATGAAAATAAATAAATAAATAAAAGTCCTCCCAAGTGATTCTAACGTGAGACTATGATTAAAACCACTTATATAGAAAGCGTCATTCTTTCATTTATTTCTTAGCAAACATTTAGGGTACACTACATGAGCATGTGTTAGGATATATTTGTGAAAAAAGAGATACGGAATATATCCCCATGAGTATATAGTTCTTTAGTATTTTAAGGAACTATAAAAAACAGACAGTCCTTTATTAGAGATTTAAGTGCCTACTGAAAGACTTGCCTTCCACATGCAGACTCTGGGTTAGGTTTCTGAGCAGCTTGGCTTGGAGGACAAGTTTGTTTTGAAGTAACATTGGAATTGCAACATATTGGGAAAGTTTTAATATCACAAATAGCTTTTGAACGTAATTTAAAAGGATATACTTGGAACATCCTTTATCCCAGATACATTTCAGATTCTTCTTAATTATAAAGAAAGGAAGTAGATATGGAAGGTGCAAGTCCCATTACAAGTCAATTGACTTAAGGCTACATGAAAGAAAACAACGCATATGATGTTCTCAGCAGGACTTGAAGATTTCTATCCTCAGAGGACTACAAACTTAAAAAGAAACCAGGATTTGAATGGGGCAAGAAGGGTTGATTTTGAACTATGGAATAAATGACCTATTCAAAGAATTTAGAAAGAGTGTTTTTTGAGGCTTGTGACAATTTTAACCTGCCTCAGCCCTATTCCCTACGAAATGATACTTTTACTCTTTTCTTAAGTCCTTTTAAAAATTTCTGATATTTAAAGGAAAATACGTTCTTTCTAAATATTTATACATTAAAAAATATTTTAAAAAATAGGGGCACCTGGGTGGCTCAGTCGGTTGAGCGTTCAACTTCGGCTCAGATCATGGCCTCGTGGTTCATGGGTTCGAACCCCACATCAGGCTCTGTGCTGACAGCTAGCTCAGAGCCTGGAGCCTGTTAAGGATTCTGTGTCTCCCTCTCTCTCTGACCCTTCTCTCTCTCTCTCTCTCTCAGAAATAAATAAAACATTTAAAAAGATTAAATATTTATAAAACACCTAAAACCAAACAAAATGCAGAGGTTTCTTCCATAGATTGTTTTAGTTTTATTTTTTCATGTGTTCTTTTTCTATGTGCACAGCTATATTATAAGATGTTCTTCATAGCTCTCAGGATCCTAAGAAACCCTACAGGCTATTTGGCGAACCCCCCATCCACTCTCAACTCTATATTTCCTTTCTCATCATCAATTTTTTTAGGTGGGGTGAGGAGAGAGAGAGCATGTGCACATGAGCAGAGGAGGGGGCACAGGGACAGAGAGACAGAGACAGAGAGAGAGAGAGAATCTTAAGCAGGCTCCATGCTCAGTGCAGAGCCTGATGCAGGGCTTGATCACAAGATCCTGGGGTCATGACCTGAGGCAAAATAAAAAATGGGACACTCAATTGACTGAGCCACCCAGGTGCCCCCTCATCTCCATTTCTAAGAAGCATAATTTTATTCATTTCTTCTCAATTTTGTCCAATTTTGTCCATTAGACTTTAAATACCTCTGGCTCTTTTTCCCCCCCGCTGCGAGAAGGATATCTCCCTTATTTTTGCTACAGATTCTGTGCACATATGGTGACAGGCACTGTTCTAGTTATTTTGAATGCATTGTTTCCAATCCTCATATCAAATCCCATAAGGTAGATATTTTCTTCAAATTATGAACATGGAAATAGAGGTGAAGAAGAGAAGGATAAACTTGTTCAAGTTTATAGAGTAGCCCAGTAAGCCAGAAATCCACACCGGGTGTATCCCACTACAATGCCTATATTATTTTTCTAGCTTATCTCCCTAAGACTTCTATAAAGGAGTTCTCTTTCTTCTTCTTTATTATGGAGAATAATTTTAATCCTTTTTGACAGGTCTGCTAGTAACAGCACATGTACTTTTTTAGACTTTTCTAAAGGTAAACCTCATTTCTGGTGACTATTGCCTACATGTGGTCCTTTCTGACTGACTCTACTTGCCTCATTCCAGTTCCTTATAAATGGGTCCATGTGGGTCCCCCAGGGCTGACCGAACTCTCTGGGTGTTGTGTGTGCAGCATCAGGTTGAGTTGTACCATTCCTTGCCTTATTCTAGAGCAATGTTTCTATCAATACAGCCTCAGGGCCCATCAGCCTTTTTGGGAGACCCATTAGTGTTGACTTCTACTGAGCTTATCATCACCTAAATACCTCAGTCTCTTTCACAACTGCTGTTGCTAAGTCATATCATCCCTGGTCCTACTTTTGTGCATTTTGTTTCATAATTCATGTTTCAGGCCTTACAGTTATCCTTAATGATATTTTTTAAAATTTATTTGAGAGAAAAAGAGAGAGAGAGAGAGAGAGAGAGAGCATGCGATTGTGGGGGGGTGGATCTTAAGAAGGCTCCATGCTCAGTGTGGAGCCCAACGCAGAGTTCCATCCCATGACCCTGAGATCATAACCTGAGCCAAAATCAAGTCAGATGTTCAACTGACTGAGCCACCCAGGTGTCCCATCCCTAATGAATTTAATCATATTAGAGTCACCCCCACTGTTCCAGACTTTTAGCATATTTCAATATCTGTTAGCATCTGGGATGGGGGCAGAGAACAGTGGAAAGAGATTCTGAATCTACATTTGATATTTTCACTCTCTCATGACATAAAGTTTTTGTTTTTGCAAGATAGTCACATAATTTTAACCTGTGTTTAATTTTTTTGGTAAATTTCTTAACTGAGTAAGACTTGGTGCTGACCACCAGAAAATTCAGGATGAAGACAATGGCCCTGAGGCAAAGAGAGCTTTTTGGCTATAACCTGAGCTTTGCCTCTCAATATGCTCTCAACTACTATGTGGACCCTGTTGGGTTCATATACGGGTTTTAAATAATTGTAGAGAATTTGAGTTGAATCTCAGGTAAGTTCAGGTAAGCAAAAACTTATGAGCAGCTTCAAGCAATAAAAATGCTGCTAGGTTTTTCACTCAAACTAAATTGTCCACACATACTAAATCATGAGGAAAATAAAAAGCTACCAAATCATGAGAGCATTAAGAGGGGATTAACACTGTATGATTTTGTCACCCAAGGAATCACTACCTGTTTAAAATTATGTAAATATAATGACTAAATGCACAGCAACATTTTTATGTGAGGTCAGAGGTGAAAAATATGTTTGAAGAGAAACAAAATTTTCTTTCTCTCCTATCCCTTGGCCTTATTCTCATCTTTGTCTCTTTTTCTCAATTCTTAGACAAATACTAACTGATCTAACAAAAAAAAAAAAAAAAGAAAGAAAAAAAGCAAGAATGTTCCATGCCAGATAGTTTTAATCTTCTTCCTCTAACAGTTTCCAAGAAACTAAAAAGGGAAAAGTGGGGAGAGGAGGAAGATAATCAGGGTTGATTGTGAATCTGGGAAAAGTCTCAACTATGTATTGAGATTCACAGAAATGAAGTATGAAAGATCACAAGAGAGGAAATGAATAACCATTTTGCCCATTGCCAGTGTTCTGCTCCCCATTCTTCCAGCTGCGGCCGATGCTTTCGCTTTACCCTTCAGATCCGAGTTGGAGGCATATGCACACATCTCAGCTGCTGTGCTTTCTGGAACTGTTGTTGGCCTTTCTTTAGAATGCCCTAAAGATAGCACTCTTCATAAACACACTGTCAGCCTGAGAACATTTCATCAGGGGTATGGAACCATCCTCTCTTGTAGGAAAGGCTTTCCCACCTGCAGCATATATGTAAACTATTGGAAATATACCATTTTTTTGTAGCATCAGCAGCCCCAAAAAAGTTCCTGATTCAGCTCTCCAAATACTTGTTTCATCTCTGCAGAGGATTTGATGTAATGGACTTTGGTGGCTATCTCCATCATGTGTCCCGTGTGTCTGGCACACTGTATGGCCCGTACCAGACATTCGACAAATATTTGTTGACTACACAGATGAGCTTTGGCTTGAGCCATCAAGGATGAACAGTTCTTTTGGCATAAGTAAGAATGAGCACACACCTGATGTACAAATATGTGGGTCATATCAAGCAGCAGACATTGCCAGGTAAGGAATTCTGTCAGCTTCCACAGTTGTTTTGTTGATGGTGATGTTTGCCGTGTTTTCCAGACATTCAGTTGAACTGCTCGGTATGATGTAACAGAATATTTTGTAGCTGAGTATACAGAAGTTCAACCTTCCCTTGAACCCTGAGAATTTCTCATTCAGTTAATTGGATAAGAGACCCCAACGCTTGCATCTTTAACAAGTGCCCAGGCTTTGTTGTTGCTGTTGATTGAAAGCCATTCCACCAATCCAATCCCTAAGTGACCATGAGGAAAGCAGGAGGCGAGTGTGGATAAAGAAACATATCAGTAGGTTGATCAAGCCACACCCACACCTTGCTTCCCGCTGAGGCATTTTTCTGTTTTCTCATGTGGCCTCTTTCAGGAAAGGCACGTAGAAGGAAGAGCAAGGGGTAGAAAGATCTTAGTGAAGTCAAAGCAGCACCAATAAATGATAGGCCTTATGTGAAATTTGTGGGTTCAATAACAAGTTTTTACTTGTTTTGAAGTTCTCCAGGGCCAAGAAAGAGGGTCTGTCATCTCCATTGTGAGCTTCTTCCACATCTCAAAGCATTATTCAGAACATTCCTGCTTCAAACTTAAGCCCATTTCCATTGTTAATGAGGCATTCTATATTATACTACTAGGGAGCTGATGTTGGAAAACAAATGTGTCTATGAAGTAACTGCATAAAAAAAAAATAAAATAGAAGTAAAAATAATTAAATGCAGCCAGCTGCTTTAAGCAACCATTCCATCACATGGTAAGGAAAGTATTCAAAATCAATCCAAGATCTGTTCTCCTCTGTTACTTCTTGCCTTACAGCCTCACTGCAATGAGCCGTATCAGTTACTGAAACCACGGTCTCCATGCATTTCCTTATTCTATGGCCAGTTCTGTGTCCTTTCAGTGAATTGAGCCATCTTCATTTATTCCTTTGTTCTTACCTGGCTTGGCCATGATCACATTAAAGGATTAAAAAAAAGAAAAAAAGCAAAAACCTATAGTCACAAAGATGTAAATTTCTCTTTTCATTAGTCTTGCTAAAGACAACGTGGGCAAGGGAAGGAAGTGGGCCATGCACACTCCTCAGGATGAGAAGAGTTGTACTGTTCCCAGAGAAGAAGAGTTGTACTGTTCCCAAAGAATTAAATACATCATCTTTCTCCACCTTTCAAATCACTTTTACATGACCCTGACCCAAACTTCTCACATCTACTTGATTTTTCTTGAAAGGATAGGTGAAATGGCACAAAGTGAACACACACACACACACACACACACACACACATAATATGCATTAAATGCATATATACAATAAAACATTTATGTTTATGAAAAGAAAGCTTGGCTGCACTTGTCTAGACAACTGAACAAGCTTGTGCTGCTTATACTAAATGATTAACCTTTTAGAGAAAACACAGAATTATGAAGGAGGAAGACTCATGATTTCTTTTGGTTGTTAATGCCCTGACTTGCCGTTTTTTAAAACATCTTTTAATGTTTATTTATATTTGGTAGAGACAGAGCATGATCAGGGGAAAGGCAGAGAGAGAGGGATACACAGAATCCAAAGGAGGCTCCGGGTTGTGAGCTGTCAGCACAGAAACCAATGCAGGGCTTGAACTCACAAGCTGTGAGATCATGACCTGAGCTGAAGTTGCATGCTTAGCTGACTAAGCCACCCAGGCATTTCTGCTGGTTTGCTTTTAGTTTAAATTCTCTTTTATCTATATTTTGGTAGATGATACTAGCAGGTGAATTGTTGTCCTTATACTTAATGATGTGTGCAAACTTGAAATACTAAAAAGCAAAACAGTGTCCTAAACCCCAAATACCAATCTTCTTACATAGTATATAAGAATATGTTCAGTTCTGGTGAATATATTCCTGCAACTTTTAGCATTTATGGAAGCCCATGCTGGACTACATCATAGAGAAAGGGTTTTAGTAAAATGCACACATGTTTATACATGTTAAACATGTACATGTTTATAGCTAAAAAAAAAAGAATGCTAATACCAAATATTTTTCCCTCTTATATCACTATACCTTATAGATAACTGCCATATTTCTGAACTTACCAGAAAATTGAACTTTGCTGCATGTTAATATTATTATTCTGTATATAGGGGATTATATGTGCTAGATATATTTCTAAGAAGGTACATTGTAAAAATAAGAATTTGGGAAGTAGAAATCTAATTTAACTATTGGAGCCAATGTTTTACAAAGTGTCCTTAAACAAAACAAATCAAATAAACCACAGTTTATGCAGCACACATGCACTCACAAACATACATAACTAACACAAAATATTATACAATAACTTATGCTAAATGAGATACATTCTGACATTTTCTCCCCTATCCTGTTTTGTTCTTTAAAAAGTGTTGGTCATGCCCCACTAAATTAATTTCAATATATACTAAATTTCACAAAATCTCCTCACTTGAAAAATTCTGCTGTTCTTAAAAATTCTGTAATGATGATTAAACCATCCTTAAGGATGCTGATTAATTACCTTCTGATTTGTCTCTGTACCAATTTAAGGTTTTGATGTAGTGAGCCTTAAGTCTATGCTCACTTCTATTTGACTAGTACCTATCTGAAGGTAACTACGTATGTTGTACATATGAAGACAGTGTAGTATTTGATACTGTTATGGTTGCTTAAGATGCAATTTTCAATTCCCTTGGGCTTATCTATACTTGACTTTCTATACATTAGATCACGCCACAGAAAAGTCTAAAAAAGCATCTCTAGCAATCTTTAATTCATATGATTAAAAATTCAAAAGAAGCCCTTGTACCAGCTGTTAAACTATGTTCGTAAGCTGTAATTCAGAGTTCAGGCCCCAGCAAATTGAAGGTTAGGTTGACAGGATTATTCAGTGGAACTGCACTAAACTGTGGCAACTAGGACAGAAGGTGGACTGTTTTATACATGCTCATTTGCAGAAGATAAACTAAGGATGAGCAAACTTATCGCATTGCAAATCTTGCTACCCATTTCTTTTACCTCTTTTCTGCAGTATGATTTAAAAGGGAAAGCAAATGAAACTAACCATAGTGTTTATTTCCTACACATGCAGATAAACAGAAAACTCACGTCCTTTGTTACATTGAATCTTCTTTGAAAATTACCAAAAGAGTTTCCCTTTTCAAATTTTAACTTTCTCCAGTAAGTCTGAAGTTTCAGAAGAAAATATTTTAGCTGCTTCACACTGAACTGTATTAACGTGCACATTTGGGAGACACCAAAAATTAAAATAAGCCTGTAGTTATAATATTGATGCCCTTATACTTCTGTGACATAGTCATAAAAAGTTTTCTTTATAGTATCAATACCCTACTTGCAAAAAATAAGGAAAACTAAGTCACAGATAGAATACTTGAGAATTCACAATTGGTAGTCCCACAGGCTGGTCCTGGCTCAGTCACTTTCTAAATTTTTTTAACATTTAGTTAGAGAGAGAAAGCATGAGCATGGGATGGGGCAGAGAGAAGGGAAGACACAGAATCCAAAGCAGGCTCCAGGCTCTGAGCTCTCAGCACAGAGCCCTCCTCTGGGCTTGAACTAAACTAACAAAGCCAAAGTGTGAGCCTAACAAAGCCTGAGTTTAACAAAGCATGAGGTCATGACCTGAGCCAAAGTCAGATGCTTCACTGACCTAGCCACCCAGGCGCCCCTGACTCAGGCACTTTTTAGTAGCATGTTGTTAAGGGAGCCAATTAAACTCTCTGGGTTTCACTTTTCTCACTTGGATAATTAAAGAAATGGACAATATGACTTTCTTTTGTAGACAAAAGTTCCTTTCTTTTGTAAGGTTTTTTTCCCCCCTTTCTTCTAAGTTTATGCATAAAGTGATTATGTGGCTGAATCTCCCTGTTGTTGGCTGATAAGTGATCAGGAACAAAAGAAATGAAGAAACACAAAATATCTTTTGTCTTAAAGAAACGTGAAATGTTTTCCTCCTCAGGACTGACTAACTGCATTGGAAAAGGAAAATAAGACCTCCAGGCAAGAGTGAAGAAAATGACACAGATTATAATCTGGGTTTAGAAGAAGTAAAATAAAATCAGTGGAGAGAAATTTAAATAGATGTTTCCGCCTTCCTATGTAGTAAACATAAGAAAAGAATGAATGAAGTTTTTAAAAACACAAACATTACCATCAACAGAATGAGAAAGATTTTTACCAAAAAACTCCAATATATTGCTTAAAACAGGAGACAAGGTGCAAGAAAAAAAAATGTTCTTGTGAAAACTCCAAACGAGGTCTTGAATAAACTTCAAAAATGTATCAAAACTAAAAATATTTCAAAGATCACTTTTAGATAGTAAATACCATGAGATGCTACTTTGAATAGGTATTTTTAAAAAGGGCATAGCTGTACGCTATGGTTGTGACAGTTAACACCTCTTTAGAATACTTAGTAATTTACTACTTGGCATTTTCTATAGGGATGCTTAATTTCAGTACCTTTTTTTTTTTTTTTTAAATCTGGAATGAAGGCTTCTCTCTATATATGGAGCTGTTCCAAGTACTGAAAGCAAGGTAAGTATTAAAATATGATAAATTGGGGTGCCTGGTTAGCTCAGTCGGACTTCAGCTCAGGTCATGACCTCACAGTTCATGGGGTCAAGTCCCGTTTTGGGCTCTGTGCTGACAGCTCAGAGCCTGAAGCCTGTTTCGGATCCTGTGTCTCCCTCTCTCTCTCTCTCTCTGCTCCTCCTCCACTCACTCTCTGTCTCTTTCTGTCTCTCAAAAATAAATAAATGTTAAAAAATTTAAAAAAATTAAAAAGTCATGGAGAATAGATAAGATCACCTAAAGGAATGAGGGTGGCTAGCAAGGGGCATCCAAGGACCAAAGCATGGAACCCTCCGACACTCAGAGATAACAACACGAGCTCAGTGTCTCAAGCCTTCGGTACTCAAACATCCCAGTCATACCACCTCCATTTAGAACACGATGCTTTGACTTATATTCATTCACCCCTTCAATCTAACCCCTCAACACCTATCAGAAACCCTTCTGTCCTCCAAGAACCACCTATTTGTTCCACCTCCTCAAAAGATATTTCTCTAATTGTGCTCATCCTCTGTTTCATATTTTACCCTGTATTACAGTGTATCCACTTGCATCCTGTAATGGATGAGGGGACTCCCATGGCAGCAGCCCCTTGCATTCCCATTGCCATCATTATGAAATGACATCAGTGAGTGTTTGATATGTGCCAGGCATGCTCTTAGGCTCATTTGAAATGTAATCTCCTTAAATCCCTTAACTCATCTACTCTTGTTTTACAGAAGAAAAAATGGAGACTCTGCAGCTAAGGTAAATAGTTTGTAGACTCCTAGCTAGAAAGCAGCAGAGCTGAACCTCAGTATCAAGTCTCAACTACCCTAAAGACCTTGATCACTACCTGGGCCACCTTTATGTTATTCACTTTATACTTTCCTGGACATGGTAAGTATTTTACAAAAACTGCTGGATAAATAGATGACAGAGTTTTTGAATTAATGGCTCTGCTTTCCTTTTGGCAGCCATAATAACATCTTAACTAACAAATGAAGTGTGTACATCCTTCAATTAATTAGCATCTTTAATTTTCTTGTAATAGTCTAGTTTTAATAAAATGTGGCAAATTACATCACATTTTGCTTTGGTTCTTCAATCAGAATAAATTGCTGAAACGTTTCTTTGAGGTTGATGCAAAATCATCTCTGTTCCCTATACCTTGGACACCTCGGGTGATATTCTTTCTTGAGAAATTATGATTAGGACCACAGGATCACATGACCTTGAACTTTCAGAGAAAAATATATATCATATCTCCCAGGTAATTTACCTGGGAACTCTTTTTAAAACAATATTTTAGAGTAATTTTTTGCAGCCTGAATCAAAGGATAAATTTTTATTAAATCTTTAGCTAGAGACCCAAATCATAGAATGTCTTCTTGGCCAAATGTAACACGATGCTATCAGTGACTCATCTTCATTTATCAGACTTTGCAGGGTGATCTGGCTGAATTCCCCTTGCCCCTCACTTGCATCTGGGTGCTTGAGGGCTTTATCCCTGGATCTAGGACGGCTGCTCTATGCACTCATGGCAGTCCTGAAATAATAGGTCACCACCACCGCCTCCACTCCCCTCCTCGGCCACACCTCTATCCAACAGCTCTTGCATTCAATGACTCTAAGGAGGCGGAGGCGGAGGCGGTGTATAAAGATCCCAGCCCTCACCTCTGGAGCAGTATTCTGAGGTGTTTGCTTTCCACTTTATTCTAGAGGGTGCTCTGTAGGATACAGTGCCAGACACACACCCTGACAGTTGACTGAGAGAGCACTCCTTGGTGCATGACTCCACTTGCCTCAAACTCTTTCCTGCCACCTTAAATCAGTGTTTCCTGTGCCTCCCAAATAAACTACTTGCCCTCACATCCTTATCTCAGGCTCTGCTTCTAGGGAAAACCGAACTAAGACACCAGAATTCTGGTTACCTGAGCTTTTACTCTAGTGATAGAGCCTCCTGGTAGGAGGAAAGCAACAACATGCTTTTTGCCTCTTCTGGTGCTCTTGTTTTTGGCCCAAAATGTGCCATATTTAACTGCTTTTGTACGTAATTTTAATAGAGAAATTGAGGAGGTTAATCAATATTTCATTAAGTCCTGTATTTTGAGATATTGATGCAACACGTGACTACTTTATGGGTTGAATACGCTATCCATTGATCTATATGAACAGGCCATTTGAGTACATGGGGCCAAATCTCAGAGAAATAGCACAGTGTCCACACCGATGAAGAAAAAGACAATACAGGAGGACATTTCAGACTCTAGGGAGTGACAAAGGTTATGAACTATAGGATATCCAAATCTATAAGGCCAGAAGTTAATGTCCATTTTATAAATGATAAACTATTAGACAAAATGATTAGGATAGTGTTATTAATCAACGTTGACTGACATATACATACTGTTATATGAAATAACCTAAAATCTATTTCTTTCCAAAGTTAAAAGGAAAACTGTTTTTCTCATCATATACCAATTTCTGGATAACCAAACTTTATCAGGGATACTCGTATCTACAAACTATATCAACGTTTAATTTACCTCAAAGCTGATGTATGGGGCATTTGGGTGGCTCAGTCGGTTAAGCATCTGACTCTTGATTTCAGGTCAGGTCACGATCTCATGGTTGTGAGATCATGCCCCACATCAGGCTCTGTGCTGGGTGTGGAGACTGCTTGAGATTCTCTTTCTCCTTCTACCTCTGCTCCTCCCCTAGCTTGTACATTCCCTCCCTGTGTCTCTCTCTCTCCCTCTTGCCCTTCTCTCTCTCTCTCTCTCAAAAAAAAAAAAAAAAAAAAAAAAGACAAACAACAAAACAAAACCTTGATTTATAAAAAGACTATTTTCTGCTTAATTTTCAACTAAATATTTATACTTTACTTAAAAAGTCATTAAAAGTACCTAGTGAAACCTTTAGTGGGAGGTTATATCCGTCTTTGATGTTAGAGGCCTTAAAATAATTTTCCTCTTAGGGGTCCTTTCTAAAACTGACTTTCAAGTTTGTTTGTTTGTTTTCAACAGCAGAGAGCGTGGACTGTGTCTTTCACATGTATGCTTGAAGCATCCTTTGGTTTGAAATAAATTATCAGAGAAAACTAGTAGTTCTAAAATTTAGTGCTTTCTGAAAAACCAAATCCTTTTCTGTGTGATGTAATTTAGTTGCAAAATTTAAGGACTAGAAATTCTCGACTGACAATTGGAACACTGGACATGAGTTTTTAGATACAGAGTAAACAATTTACTTCAGTGTCAGGGAACCATCAGTTAAGATTTTATTAGAATTCTAAAAATGAAATAATAAGCCCAGCCCTGTGCTTGTTCTAATAGCTAAAATAAAATCGCAGCTCACACTGGTGATTTAGCTGAGCTCCTCTTTCATTCCATCAAACTGCATGGGGCAACAGCTGGCCTTTTTTTCGACACCCTTGGTATGTTTACAGTGCCCGTGTAACTGTGTAACTTTGTCTCAGGCTGAACTGTTGCTAGGGCTTGGACCACACCTTCCTCCTCCTTTACCTAAAGCCCATAGGTCATGATTTCATAATCAGGCACTTTGCAGGGTGTCAGCACAGGGCACCGGCAAAAATACACTCTGTGTTTCTACAGGTGTTACATTTTTTGCTCCCCTAGTGACTAGTAATCATTCAATTGGACTAAAATGATACATTTTAAAAAACAATGTCCTGGCATTGCTGAGAACATGCATAGAAGGCCATGAAGGTCTACATTGCAAGATTGCACAATAACCCATTAAAATAAACATTTGCAAGCACAGATAGCTGGGCTGAAATCCTGCTCTGATACAAATAACATCTGGACCACTTTTGTTTGCATCTTCCAGCATAAAACACCCTGGAGAAAAAATAGAAGGCAAGCTAAAAGACAAAGGACCACTAAAGGTTTTATTATGCTATGGGTGTGGTACCATAAATTTGAGGGGTTTCGGGCCAGAGTTGCCAAACCTGAATTTAAACAGCATGTTGTTTTTAAAAGTTGTAACACTGGTGAGGAACAATTCAGTTTTCTTACATAATTAATCCAGTGTGAAATAGAGTGACTGGAAAACATCCAGGGGTTTAAAAATAACTCAATTATTTATAAGTTCCACAGTGCTATAAGATTCCACACCAAGGAAAGTAAAGGCAGCTTGGTACCAAGTGTGTCTTTCTTATTCAGCAAGCACTTTAGGAGGTCGATGTAAACAATCTAACTGCAAAAGACTCTGTCGAGGGGCAGAGACACAGCTGTCCTTGACTGTGGATCAGGGTGATGGGCCTTGAGAAGTTCTTTCTCTGACACTTATATGTTGCTAATCCATGTTAGGACGAGTCACTCATACCAAAAGTTCTGAAGCGTGTGAATGAGCTGGGGGTTGAGGGGTGCAGGGAACAGAGGAAGAGGAGACGAGGTCTGGAAAGGAAAGAAAAATGAGCATCTTTTTTTATAAGATCCACATCACAGGCTATGAATCAGACACGACAGTAAATGGACTTTAATTTCTAGTGTTGCTCTTTGATGTGAAGCAAAATAATTACAAGCTGAAAGATACTACCAAGTATGATATTCAATATAAAGATAAAGAAATTAGCCATAAATAAATCCTTATATAAAATATCACTCTGAGGGCGGGCCAGCAGCTAGCAGCTATGTATTTGTGTCAGCTACAGCTGGCCGCTAAACAAAGGGAAGGAAAGTTTGCTTTAGCAATACTAAAATCTTGCAAAATATTTCACAGTTGTCTCATGCTTTATTTATTCATGTATGTTTGTGTATGTATGTATGTATGCATGTATGTATTTTTGTGTGCTCTCCATAAAGGGGGCATGAGAGAGACGGTAATAGTCTCAAAGGCCCAGAGTTAGAAAGATTAAACTCTAAATTCTGTCTTTAAAATATCAGGTGATCTTTTCCAGATAAATCTGATTTGCTTTAATTTCATTTCTTTTTTTTTTTAATTTTTTGTTTTATTTATTTCTGAGAGAGAGAGAGAGAGCGAGAGAGAGAGCATGAACAGGGGAGGGCCAGAGAGAGAGAGAGAGACAGAATCTGAAACAGTCTCCAGGCTCTGAGCTAGCTGTCAGCACAGAGCCCAACATGGGGTTCGAACCCAAGAACCGTGAGATCATGACCTGAGCCAAAGTCGGACACTTAACCGACTGAGCCACCCAGGTGCCCCAATTTTATTTCTTTAAGCTAGAATACAAAGATAAGAAAAAACAATGAAAGCAGATCTTTACGTGTTCAGCCACTTTGTAAGCTTTCGCTCTGATTCTCATATATTTCAGACATACTGTATTTATTCATACTTTTAGCCTTAGAAACAAACAAAATATAAAACATAATTCTATCACGTATCTACTAGGCTGAACAAACAAAATTCTGTTATACTCATGACAAGGAAAGTTGGTGTCATTTATTTAAATGAAACATAGAGAAATGATTTTAAAAAATCATCGGTTGTTTATTTATGGATATTACCTGAGAGATAAATTTCAGTAATCCTATGTTAAGAGGATTAGTTTGTTTCTTGAAAAGCCGTAAGTGACAGTGGAAACACTGAAGGAGAGTAGTGAAGGGATTACAAGTCCAGGTGGTTACACTTATCATATCTAACTGCTGGTAAGAGAAGTTTTACTTGTAATCATTGCACTAATAATCGGGAGCTTACTACTAGAACAACTTTACAAAGTTTTTGATTAAGGGTCAAGCCAGTAAAGAGGCTCATGACTACCTCGCTCCCTGACATGAAGTTTCCATTGTTTTGATACTATTATTTTATCCTGTCTGTAGTATCGAGTCAGTGGCTAGCTGAGCATCAGTAATCTCTGCTTCTGTAGTGTTTGGCTTCACTCTCTCTACCCAGCATGTAAAGACACAGTAAATCACGGCCCCTAGGCTGGCAACAGAATCCTTCTGAAATGAATTAGAACAATTGCTATTGATGAGCTCAGTGCACTGTTTGTACGTGAAAAGCGAACGCTGAACACTGTCAGCTCTGAGTGGTATCTCCATGTGTGAAAGAAACTATCCATGTGCCCATTCATTAAAATGTATTATTTCATTTACTCATTTACTTAAGGCCTACTTAGTGGCAGTATTAGGATAGAGATACAATGTCTCATTCCTGGAGGTGACAACCAATGGTACGTGTTATATCTTAATGTATAGGCATATGAATAGGGGAAGATTTGGCTCCTCCTAAGAGAGTTGAGAATGGCTTTAAGGGGGATAAGACATTTGATGTGGATCATGAAGGAGGAACAGGATTAAAATTGGTGAGGAAGAGGAAAAAAATGCCCGGGTAGAAAAGAGATCAGAAGAGGGAAGAGATATAAAAATGCACATTGTTGGGGTGTCTGGGTAGCTCAGTCAGTTGCATGTCTTCCTCTTGATTTCAGCTCAGGTCATGATCCCAGGTTTGTGGGACTGAGCCCTGCTTCATGCTCAGCACAGAACCAGCACAGATTCTCTCTCTCTCTCCCTCTGCCCCTCTCCCCTGTTCGTGCACTCTCTCTCAAATAAAACACACACATGTATGTGCACGCAAGCACATGCATGCACACTCACACACATAACCATTGCACTATGTTTGAGGAAAGGTCACTGTTTGGTGTAACTAAAAAGGAAGTGTAGGGAGGGATGTGGCAAGAGATGCACACGGACAGGTAAGTTAGAACAAGACTGGGAAAAGGGTAATGCTAGGCCAAGGAGTTTATTCTGAGGGCGATATAAAGGAATTGAAGACTTATGTAGAATGTGACATAATTGGCTATACATAGGTACGTAAAACTAGCTCATTAGTCTTAAAGAGAACAGGCCACTTGAGTTTTTAGTAGGGTACATGTGTTTGTAGAGTGAGTTACAGAATCCATCTTAACACATGACAAAAAGGCAGTAGTTCGTGGAGGCCAGTTAGTGATAATATACTATTCTAATATATAAACAGGGTATCTCTCTCCTGTTTATGATTTACCAACATAGCTTTTCTTCTCTACCAAAGAAAAGGGGACTTGAATCACTTTTTCCTCCCATACACACACACACAAAGAAAAAAAAAAAAAAGACTGAATTAACTAAAGTTTCAACCTGTAGAGATAAGAGCAGTATCCACGTGAAGAAACTAAAATGGAGAATTAGGCACTGATCCAGGTAACCAACTCCCCCCTTTACTCATCATCACCTCCAAAATTCTCTTGCCTAATTTATCTCTATAGTTTGTAGAAAATAATGCTTCTCCAACAGATCCATCCTTTGCTTTTTATTCTGTGTTCTATAGCTACAGACTTAATTAGCTTATATGAACACACTTTCTAGCACCTTACAGGAGAAACACTGGTTAAAAAAATGTTGGAAAGAACAAGGATTATTCCAAGATGAAATATTAGCATTATGACCCACACAGACCACCTGGAATTCTTTAAGCCATAATACTCAGTAACAATTCCTCTCATGCAGTGTAGCTTGTACTTCCTAATTTCTCAAGAGATATTTACTTGGACACTAGCTCTTTGTTTTCAACAGTTTTCCTGCCTTTGCAAATTAATCCCCACCTGTAGTCAAATGCTTCCACTTATGAAATCACAACAGTTGTTTAAGTCATGGGACTAAGAATAATGGAAAACATTATGTAATTTGGGAATGTGGGAAGAGGAAAAAATAGTTTAAATGAAGGGGACAATTTTCTTATTTAGCTGTGTCTTTAAAGATAAAATAATAGAGAAAAGTAAGCGGATGTTCCTGAAACAAAGAGAGTAAAGCTGGGGCTAGGTTGCTTTAAAGGAAAAAACAAATGACATACTGACCAGTACAAATCATCAGTGGTCTTTATACACAGATGAACCACTAATTCATTCTAAAGATGGTACACCATAGTATTCCTAATGTGTCAGGCTAAAATGACTGAGAAAATTACTGGATTTGGTTCTGCTAAGCTATTATGGGATGTTTGGAATCATGTTAACTCACCCAGTGACAAAAAGAGCAGAATCACATGAAAAACTGTCACTGAATTCAAATTAGAATTACTTTAGTGAAACGAAATTATTCTGAACCCTAAATAATTTTTATTACAAATTACAGACTTTATCTACACATAGGCAGTCAACTGAATAATTTCCAGTTCTCCCACGTCTTCATGTTGTGAAAATCTAGATGGACCATCAGCTGCTCTTTTCCATGTCCTGTTTGAGTTACATGAGAAAGCCATGAAAAATAATGACTCAGTGGTGAACCGAAGACTTCTACCTCTTTCTAAGCAGAAGTAACAGGGATGAGCTCTATTGTGATTCAAACAAACAAACAAAAAATAGACAAATATGTGAAACAATGATTTTTTAAGACCCTGAACATTAGATAATGGACAGTGATCACTTAAAGATGGGGGAAAATGAGAGGAGCCCTACAATTGCCCTAGCTTAGAACCTTGAAAGGGTTTCCAAGGCATGGTCCAGGGAAGGAGAAAACAGGCCATATCCACAAACTCTTTGAAGTTAGGGGATAAGTCTAGAGAGAAGAAGGTAGCTATAATTGATGAAATAGAGTATCAAAGAGAAAGAAGATATACAGAGAGAACTACGGATATCCATAGAGGACAATCCTTTAACATTAGGTAAGTATTGATATTAAAGATCCTGATTAAGGCTGGGGAGAGAAGGACTCAAAACAATCAGAGGTAACAGTTTCCGGTGGTCACTCAGAGCTAGGAATAATGCCTATCCCTCCCGACCAGCATGCAAAACCTTATAACAAAGACAGCCTTGAGTAGAATACTCAGAAACATCTTGCCTGAGTGGTAGGGAATAATTAGTCCTACACTGAGTACTACTCCAGCCCCAATTAATGAATTTTAAAAGGAAGAGCCTAAAAAAAACAATTTTCATAGAAATTAACTGTGTTCCAGAATAAAGTTGTAGATTATTTATAGAACACAAACATATTGGACACTCAAATAAAATTCATAATGTCTAGCATTCAATCAACAATTTCCAGGCATGCAAAGAAATAGAAAAATACGGCCTATGATTAGGATAAAAATCATACAAAACAACCCAGAACTCCCACAGATGTTAGAATTAACAGCTAAAAATGTAAAGATAGTTTCTTTTAACTGTATTGTAAGGAAAGAGATGAAAAGTATATGACAAGTAATCAAACTCCTAAAGATGAAAACTGCAACATCAGAGATGAAACTGTACTAGATGGGAGTAACAGCAGATAATATATTGCGGAAGAAAAACATTAGTGAACTTGCAGACAAAGCAAAAAAAAAAAAAAAAATCCAAAATGAAATATATAGAGAAAAATATTTAGTTTAAAAAATGAAGAGAAAATTAGCTGTGGAAACACTTGAAATGTCCCTGTACGTATATAATTGGAGCCTCTGAAGCTACTGAGAGAAGGTAGACAGAAAAATACTTTGGAGAAATAATGACCGAAAATGTTCCAAAATTGATGAGAGCTATAACCTACAGATCCAAGATCAACAAAGTCTGAGCACAAGAAATAAAGAAAAACATACCAGGTCACATAACCACATTGTTCAAAACCAGGGGTAAAGAGAAAATCTTAAAAGCATCCAAAAAGAAAAAAGGGTGCTACATATAGAGAAACTAAGATAAGTATGTGGCAGATTTCTTATCAAAAACAATGATAGCAGAAAGATAGCACAGTAAAATCTTTAAAGTACTGAATGAATAAATCCATCAAATTAGAGTGCTACATTCAGTACAAAATATCTTTTAAAAACAAAATTAAACTAAAAACTTCTTCATGCATACGAAAGCTGAAGGAATTCATTACCAACAGGTGGGTACTATAAGAAATATTAAAGGAATCCATTCAAGTTTAAAATGATAGATGACATTCTGTATCTATACATACAAAGCGAAAAGAACACCAGAAAAGATAACTACATGGATAAATATATTCTTCTTAGTATTTCCCTTTCAAATAGAATGTACTTTTTAAATAAAAATAATATAAAAAATTATGGGGTTTATAGCATATTTATTAGTAAAATTTAAAACAACTGACTATGCGTAGAAGAAGAGTAATAAAAGTATTCTATGATAAGGTTCTTATAAGTTAAGAATATATACTCTAAGCCATAAGGCAATTACTAAAATAATAAAACAAAGCATCATAATTAATAGCTAAAAAAGAACATAAAATAGGTTATACAATATATTTATATATAATATGAATATATACATCTAGAAATATGAAATATATTTATATACTTATAAAATATATAAATATAAATATATGAAATATATCCTAGAGTAAATATAAATAAATATATTTATATTTCAGGGTAAGTTGCTTTCTTTTTAATTTTCTTAAATGTTTTATTTATTTTTGAAAGAGAGCATGAGCGAGAGAGAGGCCGAGAGAGAAGGGGATGGAAGATCTGAATTAGGCTCTGTGCTGACAGCAGGGAGCCAATGTGGCGCTGGAACTCCCAAAATGAATTGTGAGATCATGACCTGAGCTGAAGTCAGACACTCAATCAACTGAGGCACCCAGGTACCCCCAGAATAAGTTCATTTCTAAGCAAAGAATATAACCAAAAAACATATGATCTTTTTATAATCACATCAATTCAATAAAAGGATATTACAATATTAATCTCTTATGTTTCTAATTGCAAAGCTTCAAAATAAATGAAGCACTCTTAGAATCACAGGGAAAAATAAGTAAATCTATCATTATTGTCAGAGATTTCAATATGTCTCCTTCAATAACTGACAGAACAAATAGAAATCAGTAACAATATAGAAGAGCTAAAAATATTACCAACCAATTCATAATGGTTAACTTTTATAGAACACCCCAGTCAACAACAGTAAAATATACATGTTTCTCAAGTACACAGGGAACATTTACTAAGATTGTCTATATTTCAATCCAGAAAATAAGTCCTAATATATGTAAAAGTCAAAGTAAGCATGCCTTCTGGCTTTAGTAAAACTGAACTAGAAATTAACTACAAAATGATCTCGGGAAATACTGCAAGTATTTGGAAATTATACAACACATTTCTAAATAATCCACTAGCCAACAAAAGGGAAACAAGAAAGTAGTTTAGACTGAATTGTAATGGAAACACAAATGTATGGAGCACTGCATAAGCAGTACAAAGCAGTATAAGCAGGGAAAACTATAGCACTAAATGTCCAGAAATAATAATAAAAAAGGTCTAAAATAAATGACTTGCTGTTCAAAAACCAGTAAGAAAGGCAAATATTTAACCTAAGGTATTCAGAAAAGGAAATGATAAACATCAGAGCAGTTGGTAATGCAATAAAAAGCAGAAAAACAATAGAAAAAATCATTGAATCTAAAGCTTGTTCTTAAAGAAAAATCGGTAATATTGGTGAACATACAGCAAGACTTCTCAGAAAAGAAATGACATATATTACCTATATCAGGAATGAGAGAAGCAGCTCACTACCCAATCTAGAAATATTAGAAGAATAAGAGGATATTATGAGAAACTTTATGACAATAAATTCAGTAAGTTAGGTGAAATTGGGAAGTTCCCTAAAAGACACAAACCACCAAAGCTTACTCAAATAGAAAGAGATTATATGAATAACCCTGTATCTTTTAAGTAAATTGACTTTTTCTTCAAAAACCTTCCCCAAATTTTCCATCCAATATAACTTCACTAATGATTCTACTAAACATTAAGAAAAATAGTACCATTTCTATACAAAGTAATTCAGAAGTTCCCAGAAGACAGAATATTATCCTACTCTTGCTATGAGGCAAACATTATCCTAGTGTCAAAACTAGACAAAGTCATTACAAGAAAAGAAATCTACAAATATATATCACTCATGGCATGCATGCAAAAGTTCTCAGTGAAATATAAATATGTCAAAAGCAACGATATAAAAGCAGGATCATACTATATCACAACAAAGTGTAGTTTATCTTAGTAATGCATGGCTTATTCAACTTCCAAAAACCAACCACTGTAATTTACCATCATATGTTAATAAAGTGTAAAAGGAAAACGATATGATCACCTTAATAGACATGTGCATGCGTACACACACAGACAGATAGAAACATCTGGTGAAATTAAATATTCACTCCTGATAAGAATCTTAGCAAACTAGGAATAGAAGGCAATGCCCAAAGCCTAATGAAAGGCACCTGGGAGAATCTATAGCTAATATCATATATAGGATGAAAGATTAAGTGTTTTCTTCCCTTATATCAGGCACAAGATAAGAATGTTTGCTCTCACCACATCTATTTTATAATGTACTAGAGGTTTAGGCATTGTAATAGCTTTGAAAAAAAAGTCATTCAAATTAGAAATAAAGAACTAAGCCTCTTTTTGTTCTCAGATGACATGATCATCTATGTGGAAAATTCCTCTCTACAACAAAATTCGTTTTTTTAAATGTTTTATTTATTTCTGAGAGAGAGAGAGAGCAGGAGAGAGTCAGAGAGAGAAGGAGATACAGAATCAGAAGCAAGCTCCAGGCTCTGAGCTAGTTGTGAGTACAGAGCCCGATGCGGGGTTCGAACCCATGAACCATGTGATCATGGCCTAAGCCAAAGTCCGATGCTTAACCGACTGAGCCACCCAAGTGCCCCTACAACAAATTCCTAAACCTCATGAGTTCATTGATCAAGACTATAACATATAATTCTAATATTAACAAAGCTAAGAATATTCTATTAACAATCTGAAATTGAAATTTAAAAATATCACTTATAATAGCATAAAAGTAGAAAATGCTTAAAAATAAATGTGGCAAAGATGCCCAACACCTATAAACTGGAAACTATAAAATATTGTTGAGGGGCACCTGGGTGGCTCAGTTGATTAAGCATCCAATTCTTGGGTTCTGCTCCAGTCATGATCACATGGTTATGGGATCAAGCACCGCATAAGGCTCTGAGCTGACAGCACAGGGTCTGCTTGGGATTCTCTCTCCCTTTCTCTCTGCCTCTTCCCTTTCTGCTCTCTCTCTTAAAATAAATAAAATTAAAATATATATAATATATATTGTTGAAATAAATTAAAGCAGACTCAAACAGACCATGAAATATATCTTGCTTAACATACTTAATGTTGTTAAGATGTCAATCACCCCCAACTTTATCTATAGATTTACTATAATCTCAGGTAAAATCCTAGCAGGATTTCTGTAGACATTAACAAGTTGATTTCAAAAAACATACAGAAATGTAAAAGACCTAGAAGAGCCAAAAACAACATTGTAAAAGAAAAGTAAACTTTAAGACCAACACTACCTGTTTTAAGACTACTACAATGTGGCAGGAAAATCATGATAGAATGGAAATGGCATAAAGCTAGACAAATAGATCAGTGGAATAAAATAGGCCAAGAACAGATTCATAAGGTATGAACAACTTATTTTTGGCATAGGTGCAAAGACAATTTAGTGGAAAATGGTTTATTCAACAAATAGTGCTAGAAAAACTGAGTATTAGTATATGAACAAAAAATTGAACTTAATCCTTATCTTGTAGAATATATGAAAATTAGGGGTGCTTGGGTGGCTCAGTCAGTTGAGCATCTGACTTTGGCCATGATCTCACCATTCATGAGTTCAAGCTCCATATTGAATTCTCTGCTGTCAGCACAGAGCCCACTTCAAATCCTCTGCCTCCCTTTCTCTCTGCTCCCCTCTCTGTCCCTCTCTCTCTTTCTCTCAAAAATAAGTAAAAACATTTTAAAAATTATTTTAAAATTAAAATATCTTAAATATATATGAAAATTCAATTCAAGTGGATCATAGATCTAGATGTAAAATAGAAAATTATAAAACTTATAGAAGAAAATCTTTGTGACATTTGATTAGGCAAATACTCTTTAGATATAAAACCAATAGTGTGATCCCCAAAGAAAAATTACTCTTTAGATATAAAACCAATAGTATGATCCCTAATGAAAAATAAAAACTGATCAACTGTCAGAGCAAAAAATTTTTGCTCTTTAATAGATGGTGTTAAGATACAAAAATGACAAACTGCAGACTTAGAGAAAATATGTATCAAATACATATCTACTGGAGGACTTTTATTCAGAATATATAAATAACTCTTTAAATTCAGCATTAAGAAAAGCAACAACCCAATTCAAAATGGGCAAGTGATTTGAACAGACACTTCACCAAAGAAGATCAACAACAAATGACAAACATGCACATGAAAAGATTCTCAACATAATTAGTTATTAACAAAACACAAATTAAACAACAATAAATCTCACTACACACTTATGAGAATAATTAAAATTAAAAAGACTACACCAAGTAATGATAAGGATTTGGAGGAACTGGAACTCACACACATTGCTGGTAGGAATGTAAAATGTCACACTGCTTTTGAAAATAGTGTGGCAGTTCCTTAAAAACTTAAATGTACACATACCACCTTATATAGCCATTCCACTCCTATTTATTTACTAAAGGCAGGGGAAATATGTCCATACAAAGATTGGTGCTCAAATATTCACAGCAGCTCTATCTGTAGTAGCCCCAAAGTAGAAACAATCTCAATGCCCACCATGAGAGACCTGCATAAACAAATCATATCCACACAGTGGAATACTACTCAGACTTTAAGAGGAATCAACTATTGATAGTAACAACAACATAGTTTAATCTCAAAATATTTCTGCTGAGTAAAAAGAAAAAGCCAGGCATAGAAAAATATATATTTTTGGATTATTTAAAACTCTAGAGAGTTCAAACTAATTTCTAATAACAGAAAACAGATTAGTAGTCACCTAGAGATGTGAAAGCTATTTAGCAATGTGAGAAAATTTTTTAGGGTGATGGATATATTCTGTGTCTTGATTGTAGTGATGGTTTCACATGTGTGAAACACATGTCAAAACTTACACCTTTGTCAAAACCTACCATATTGTACGTTTTAAATATATGTTTTTTTGTATACCAATTATACCCCAATAGAACTGTTACAAAGCAAAAATGGTGACCATTCCTCTTTTTTAAATGCTTAACAAGTACTTAAATATGAACTGTCAATTTCCATAGACTTCCCTTCTAAGATCTATTGATAATCTTGCATCTTGTGGATACCTAAAACTAATATAGAAATTATGCAAGAAGTTTAAGTTCTCCCGCCTAAAGAAATTCTATTTAAATGAATTTGGAGCAGAGGGATCATTACACTTCTTGAGTTTAGCCCCACTTATTCATGCATGCAATGTTTATACAGTGATGTTAACATACTGTGTTCATTTTGATCTATGTTCCTTGAAGACAGAAGAGATCCCTTGCTCAGAACAGAGATAACCCAAATTTGATTGGAAGCCAAATGGTATTGTGTGACCTAATTAAATGGTGGGTATTTCAAGAGCTTAGTCTTTCACATCTGGCTGTTATTAGATAGCCCTACTTGGCTACCCCACAAAGCAGCATTTGATCTAAGGGCCAACTCTGCCCCACAATTTGCTAATGTCTCTCACACTGACTAAATCCACAGGGAGAGGTCGGGCCCAAGAAACCACGAAATAAAGTAGGCAATATATCTGCAGAAGGATATCTTCTATTTCTATTTCTGTTTGGTTTCTAAGTGCATTTTGCCTTGACTAACTTCAAATATTGATTGTTAGAAAGTGGACTGGAAATGTAATGATTGACTGATCGCAATGTATTACATACAATGAATTTTGAATACCACAGAACTAATTGAATAAATGAACGGAAATATTAATATTGAATTAATAGGAATGATCAGAGTGAATTAAGCACAGCAGGCCAAATTCTGCCCTTGGATATGCATGCACAATTTCCATTGACTTCAATGGGGGTTTTCTTGTGTGTATCCAAGGGCAGAATCCAGCTTAATGAATTTTTTAATTGTTTTTAAATGGTGAATGAATTGGTTAAAGTGCAAAGCACCAGAGATGATTCCAAACATATTGCATATATTCCCATATTTTTTGTACACCCAAAATACATGCATATAATCTTATATCTACAATTTACCACAAAAGTCAAAATTTAAAGTTGAAGAAAATAATATGAGAAATAAAATCACTGCTGTTATATTTTCTTTATAAGAGACTAATGCATTACACTGCTGAAGACTTTTCTTTTTGTATATTAAAATGACAATACTTCAATCTATTAATGAACCACTAGAAGAAATCTGAAACTTTGGGGGCCAGCAACTCATCTATGTCCTTTCCAGCATGAGCACCAGTAGATCAAGGCACTTCCTCCCACCACAGTACTCATCACCTTATGTTAGAAAACCTTTTGCCAATGATTATCAATGTCTATGCTTATTACTTGATCTTGAGCAACTGTCAGAAGAGTTTAGTTTTTAACACTTTTACTACTAACGCCCTCCTAGATTGAGTCTATGATACCATCAAAAATATTGATCCCCTAATAAATGTAGTCATTTGGATAGGCCATTTCTACTCTACAGCACCACACCCACTGGCCTGAGACAAAGAAAATCAGTGTCTTAGACCTGAAATTTATAGCAATTCATTATAAGACATTATTCCTTAACATAGCATTTTCTTGGTAATGAAAAATAATATTTGTGTGAGATAAGCACTAAACCTGCATAGGAAAAGTGTGTGTGTGAGTGCTTTGGGGATGAGAGTTCATAGAACTCACCTGTACAAGAAAAAGCAGACAAAACAAAACCCAGACTATTATACATTCCTTGAATGGATATATAATATAAAATTAAATTGATCACATTCTTTTTGGTTTGCCTTGTTTTCTAATTAAAAGTCTTTCTTTTTTAGAGCAGCTTTAGATTCACAGCAAAACTGAGTGAAAAGTATGGAGAATTCCTACATACTTCTCCTCACAGACACACACACAACTTCTCATCCATGTGGTACAGTTGTTAAAACTGATGAAGCAATATTAACATATCATTAACCAATGTCCATAGTATATCTAAGTGGTTACTATTTGTGTTATATAGTTTTTATTCTATGAGTATTGGCAAATATATACTGACAAGTGTCCACCATGGTGGTATATACAGAACAGTTATCCTGTCTTCCACTGTTCACTCTCCTCTCCCCTCAAATCTCTGACAACCACTGACCTTCATACTGTCTATATACCTTTGCTTTCCCTGGAATGTCACACAGTTTATATCATACACTATGTAAACTTTCAGACTAACTTCTCTCACTTATCAATATGCATTTATGGTTCCTCCACCTTTTTTCCATGGCTTAATAGCTCATTTCTTTTTAGGACCGAATAACATTTCATTGTTTAGCTCTACAATAAGTTATCCATTTACCTACTAAAAGACTTTATGGTTACTTCCAAATTATGGCCATTATTAATAAAGCTGCTATAAAAATCCATGCATAGGTTTTTGTATAAATATAACTTTTCAACTCATTTATGTAAATACCAGGGTGTGTGATAGATTGATCATATGGTATGAGTATGTTTAGCTTTGTAAGAGACTGCCAAATTGTCTTCTAAAGTGGCTGTACCATTTTGCATCCACACAAAAAATAAGTAAGAGTTCCAGATGCTCCATATGCTTACCAGCATTCCATGGTGTCAGTGTTTTGAATTTTAGCCATTTTAGGTGTGTGGTGGTATCTTGTTGTTTTAATTTGCAATTTCCTAAAGATGGATGATTTTAATCATCTTTTCATATGCTTATTTACCATCTATATATCATCATCAATGATGTGCCTGTTCAGATTCTTTGTTCATTTCTTTAATAGAGTTGTCCATGTTCTTATTATTGAGTTTTAAGACTTTCTGGTATATTTTCAATAACAGCACTTTATCAAGAAAGTCCTTTGAAAATCTATTCCTCCAGGGTGTGGCTTGTCTTCTTGTCCTCTTGACAAAGTATTTCACAAAGGAGAAGGCTTTAACTTTAATGAAGTCTAATTTATCAATCCTTTCTTTCATGGATTGTGCCTTTGATACTTAATTGAAATGTTGGGGTGCATGGGTGGCTCAGTCAGTTGAGTATACAACTTATTTCGGCTTAGGTCATGATTGCAAAGTTGTACAATCAAGCCATTCATAAAGCTCTGAGCTGAGCATAGAGCCTACTTGTGATTCTCTCTCTCTCTCTCTCTCTCTCCCACTCTACCCTGCTCATAGTGTCTCTCTAAAATAGAAAAAATAAAATAAAATGTCAATACATGGTATTATCTAGTTTTTCTCCCACATAGTCTTGTAAGAGTTTCACAGTTTGGCATTTTACATTTAGGCATGTGATCCATTTTGAGTTAATTTTAATGAAGAATGTAAGGTGAATGTCTAGATGGTGATGATGATGATTATATTCTATTTATCTTTGCATAGGGATATCTAGTTGCTCAGTGCAGCTTGTTGAAAAGATTATCATTTCTGCATTGAATTTGCCTTTGCTCTTTTGTCAAATGCAAGTTGACAATGTAGATTTACTTGTTTTCTTTCTCCTGTCCCACTGATCTATATATCTATAATTTTGACAGTACCACATTTTTCTAATTGCCATAGCTTTATAGTAAGTCTTGAAGTCAAAGAGCGTGAATCCTCCAACTCTGTTCTTCTCCCTCAATATTGTGTTGACTATTTTGGGTCTTATGCCTCTTCATATAAACTTCCAAGTCACTTTGTCAGATCACTTTCTTTTCAAAGGACTCCTTTTTTATTCCATTCTCTTTTTATGTTGAGTAAGAAATAAATGTATGTATATAAATTCTAAAACTATCCTTTGTAGAAAAACTTGTAAATAAGATAATTACTTAGAGAGACAGAATGACTACAACTTGTTTGATGGGCTAGAGAAATTCTTAGGATTTTTCAGTAATAAAGCTTTTGCCATTTTTAAATATTAATTATTTATACTAGTGATTATAATTTATATAGTTTAAGCTTTTGGGTAATAAAATTCTTGGACTCTCTTCTACAAAAGTTTATAGTCAGAAGAAGGGATTTGGCAACAAACATCACAGTATTTTAAAAATATTGTATACCTGACACAAAGATAACACTGCATGTTAATTATACCTGAATAATAATAGGAAAAAGACCTGCCTCTTAAAACAAAGAGGGTCTCAAATGAGAAAAATAATGTAACTGAAATTACATTAAGAACTGTGGAATGCATAGAGAAGGAAATCTTTTCAAAATTCAATATCTATGTCATGAAAACAGTCTCACTAAAATTATACTGGTGGCAGCTGGTTGAATCATAGAACTTTAATTCTGGGGTGTGTGTTTTTGTTTTATTGCCTTGTATTTATTTTGAATTAAAATTTTTCTTTATAAGAAACATTAAACAGTTCCACTAAAATTTAAATTTCCACAGGCAGGAGATATTTTTGAATGCTACCTGTAGAGCAACAAAACTATTGTTAGTGGGCAATTTGATAGTAACTATGGAAGCAAACTATAGACTACGGAGAAATATTACATCAACCTAGCATTATGATCCTGTTTAATTTTGAAAATATATCATTAACTCACAAATGGTTGCATCTGCAATTATCCATTCCAACAAAATATTATACTTGATTAGAAAGTACAAATGGTGACAAGAGTCAATTTCATACATGGTAGTTTAGAATTCCTTAAATAATAAGCAATGTAACTAAAAAAAATTGCTTCAGGCAAGTCCATAAGTAACTTATAACAAAATACTCCTGAAAATGTAAGTATAAAGGCACTCTCTGTCTTCATCCCTGCGCTTCACCCTTGGTACTTAAAGTGTGGTCCATGGGCTGACAGCATTATCATCATAACATGTCAGGCCCATCCCATACTACCTGCTTCAGAGTTTTCATTCAAAAAATAAACGATAGCTATAAGCATTTAATTTTGAAAAGCACTGCTCTACAATCTTAATAACATACTTAAAAATAAGTGTATTTTGGAGTTCGAACTGTTTTATTAACTGCCTGTGTTACCTTGGATTAATTACTCAGTCTGCCTGTACTCAGTCTCCTAATGAGTCATGTAGGGATAATATCTACTTCCCTAAGTTGTTTTGAGGGTAGAATAAATATCATTGTAAAGTGCATCCATTTTTCTGTTCATGCGATTATTTATGAACTACCCCAAGTCATACGTTTTTGCTTGTTTTAAATTTCTTGAGTTCATTTATTTGAAAGAGGGGGGAGGGACAGGGACAGTGCTAGAGACAATCCCAAGCAGGCTCCCCATTGTCAGTGAAGAGCCCAATGTGAGGCTTGAATTCACAAACAATGATATCACGATCTGAGCCAAAGTGAAGAGTAAGCTTCTGAACTGACTGAGCCACCCAAGCACCCCCTTCAAATAATATGTTTTAAAGGACTCTACCAAATAACATGTTTCTTATTTCCTCTGCCTATAGGACAATAGCTTTTATCAGGAAGTTTACAGAAAAGAAAACATAATATAGAAAATTCTCATTAGCGTTAAATGAATACATTGTACTTTTACCCTGGAAATTTCTGAGTGTTCTCAATATGCAAGACCTCTTTCAACCTTAATTACTTTTATTCCCTTTTTTATTGTATGTGGACTAATCTGGGATAGATTTGTGACTAGGTTCAGCCTTCACATTCCCCAGGATGCATTATTTTTTAGGAGTGGTCAGAAGTTTTTTCTCAGGTTTGTCTGAGATAGCTTCTCTACCAGTGCTGATCCCGGCCTGCACACAGTTTCCTTCCCATTTGCAAAGGTGATATGACTCTTCAGTAACAGCAACCATCCAGGTATTGCTGAACTTCCCCATTGTCCATGTAGAATGGGAAGTTATTTTATCCTATGAATATGTGTTTCATTTGTCTTCTTTCTGGCTTTTCATTTATCCCTAGAAATTAACTTTTCATTAACTGGATCCTTCATGAGGCTCTCTGATCATTCTGGGTTAACACATCTGTATTTATAGTTCTGTTGCATAATTATAATATCTATCTTAATGTCTGACATAGTACTGTCCCTCCGTGTGTACTGTTTTCCCTTTTTAATCTAGGCTGCTATTAGAGATCTCTCAGAATAATACCATCACTGTAAACATAACTTAGATATCTTAGTGGTTTATTACAATCTTGTTACTGAGACCAAACTGATATATTTAAATGTATAAATTCTAATTACTAGCACATGATCATTAAAGCTATTGGACCGAAACATCTCCATTTATTTGCTTTTGGGCCTTGTTTTGGAATTTGAATAGAAGACCCTTAACAGCTTGGCTTTAACACACTTATTCTCATTAGGAGTACAGGGATATTCACTGCACATAACTCAATAGTATTCCTGCCTAAAAGAGTAAATTTGTCCTTTAGGTTGCAGGAGTTTATTCTCGCTCAACTTGTCTTAAATCGGTTATTGACATGGTGATCAAATAAGGACTTTTGAGAGGGTAAGTGGATGCGCTAATAATCACCTGAAAACAACAAACATAAAGCAGAAGTGTCCTGGCAATCTTGCATGTGCGATCACTGTAGAGGTTGGTAATTTCATCATTGGAATACTTAGGGGCCATTCTTGACGAACATTTATTTCAATGATGGAAAAGTCCTTTATCCCGGCAGAAGTAAACTGCAGCTCTGGATACAATCTTAAGAACTTTCTCGGGACACATGCAGCTATAGGCCTAAATTGGAGACCACGGAGAGGAGACCTCAATCTGAAGAGAGAATCAAGAAACCATGCCAAGAGGATGAAGACAAGGGAGACTGGATAGGACAGAAACATTGACCAGAATGGTGAGAGCTGAGCTCAAGGGCAACGGACGAGAGGAAAGTTACTGCAGGACTTAGAAGGTCTGAGTGTCTTTGGGAAGAATCAAAGAGACCTTTACACACACAGATGCCATCTTTGTAGCAATCCTACATTTATTTTTCACTCACTTTTTTTGATTAGCAAGAAAAGCTCAGTTTTTCATATAGCTAAGTAATAACCTATGTTATGGATTATGAACAGATTTCTGACATTACAGAGATGTATTGAATACAATTTGGTATTCAGTAGTAAAGAAAAATAAGGTCTGATTGGTGATATTATTGAATCCTTTCTTTTGGAAATAAGTATAACGTGCTAAAAAGTCATGACATAAACTACTTTTTTAAAGTGATGTTACATATTTTATAGATGCCCCTGGTAGGATTCTTTATGTGCTTGTGCTTTAGAATGAACTGGAGCTGAGCAGATAGATAAACAGGATGGCTGAGCTGGGAACACCTTTCTCGGCTGCCCTGCCATTTGCTCAGGCTGGCAGAGCCCCTAAGGAAAGTACTTAAAGTTAGGTAAGAAACATTTGTAAGTTTAAAGTTTCGTAAGGAGGAAAGAGAGAATTGATTTTGCTTGTTCAAAAGTGCAAATTCTAGTGTTTTTGGGGCATCAAGGGTGCAGAAAGCAAATGTAATTGTTCTGTAAATTAGCCCTGGGGCTTTTCATTCAAACCTAAGCATCACAACCAGATCAGAAATTTCGACAATGTGGCATCTCTATGACTTTCTCTGTGAAATCTAATGCTCTGGCTCGTAGACATAATATAAAACACTCTGTAGGTCTGCATTATGTAACCTCTAACCGTATAATTCCATGCTTGGCTCAAAAGCTAAAATACTCCCTAGAAAAAATGTAAAGAAATAATAATAGTATTAAATTTGAAGTCACTCACATTTAAATATATGAACACTTTACCTTAAAAGCTGAATACGCTTGACTATCTGCTTTAAATAATAACTAATCTGGACCAGCTTAATGCAGTTTTTGATAATGTTTCGCTTCATATTCAATTTTGGAAGTCTCTGGTTTTGCATACTTTTTGAATTTTGTTCTTTTGATATTAAATAAAATTTTAGAGAAATGAATGTACCCAACTTAGCAAGGCAAATATTGAGCTTGTTATAAAATCGATACCATTTGTCAGGCTTCCTCATTAAATATGTTACAGTATGTGTGATTTTTTTAACCCACCACTAAAATCATACTTTATATAATCAAATGCTCTCTGACTTGTGAATTCTCTCAAGGATTCAGAATAATGTTTGATATAACAAATTAATAAAAACATCTCTGATTTTGAAATTTGCCTTCCTCTTGGAATAGAATATTGGCTCTACTGATTGTCTATATGTGTACCTAACTTAACTAGCTTCCTAAAGACAAAAACTTCTTAGGGAATTGTTCCCACTGCAGTGAGAGACAAAAGACCTTTGTCTGAAAGTTCATGAACTATAAAAACCTTGGCTCCATTTTGATTCTAAAAGAAATAAATTTAAGTATGATATTCATGAACATTATTTTACTCAAACTGGTTGCCTTTTAAGGGTTGTATGCTTCGTCAGATGTTGTTACTAGAGACAATTATGAGATTATTTTGTGCATCAGTAATGTTAATCTCGTATTAGCAGAAATAACATATTAGGTCAGAGATGTGAAGAGATTTTCAGAAGCCTCAACTATGGTGAGAACATAGCCTAGTCTATGTTCTATAGCAGAAGGAACATATTTCTTATGATAATCTGCACTACTTTTAAAAGGATGAAACCCAAAATCTTGTATTACACAAATAAACAAATAGGAGCACCACCACCAACAAAATCGACTGTTCTGTTCCAGCTAACTTTTTATTCACACCTTTCAAAGTATCTCAATGTATCATCCTCACTCTCTCTCCTCTGTCCCTGATTTGCTTTGAAAATTCTTACAAAATTTTATACTATGTCGTTAATATACATTAACATTTTACCACTAACAGAGAGTTCAACAAAGAGACATTTAATCCTTGTTCTTCTTTAAGAAGATAAATAAAACATTTTGGTAATGGGCATTTCGGTCAGGAAGTTCTTTAACATTTTCAGGAATAAAATGTGTTTATTAGTACTTCAAAGGCAAATACACTCTACGATAGGCATGTTAATTCACCGGTTTAATTTAAGTATACAGACTTTGGAATTATGTGAACTTGAGTTAGAATCTCAACTGTATCATGTCTGATCTCTGAGACCATAAAAATAAGTTTTCAGTCTAATGGGAGAGACAAGAATGAATGCCAAGAAGATAAAAACCCAGGAGATTTAAGTAAGAAACTGATGATGGTAGTGATAGGTGTTTTCAAGAGTAACTAATGAGAGGAAAGTTACTATGTTACTTACAAGATGTGAGTATTTAGGAAAGTTACTTATTCTCTCTGAATCCTGTTGCCTCTCTACAAAATAAGAATAGTAATACCAAATTTATGGAGTATGTAAAGTTCTAAACTCAGTGTTAAGAACAGAGACACCTCCCCCATAAATTTCTTCCTCTTCTCTCCTCCTCCTTCTTTATTACATGCATTTAGAATTAGCATTTTACTTTTATATATTTAACCTATACTGCCAAACCTAATAATTATTACATTGTTCCAATTTTGAATATTTTAAATAGCATATTATTTCCATATTGTATGTAATCAACAATACTGTGATTTTAAATGATTTACAACATTGTTGTAAATATTACTACCTTGTCTTGAATCAAACATTTGTAGAGGGTCTTCAGACTTCACTATAATAAAGAATAAGCTTGTTAGGCCTAATGTTTAGAACCTAGTTCCAATAGAGTTAAATAAAAATAGCTTGTTCTATTGCACTTCATGTAGGTAAAAACTTTCTCTAAGATGGAACATTAACACTTTGGTGACCCACATGTTTGACACCAAGCAAGAAAGTGTATATAGTTTGTATATGTTCATCACCATCTCTGATTAAGAGTGATCAATACTACAAATGACCCAATTAAACAACGGGCAGAGGATCTAAATGGGCATTTTGCCAAAGAACACATACAGATGGGTAACAGACAACATGAAAAGATGCTCAACATCACTAATCATCAAGAAATGAGAATCAACACCACAGTGAGATAATCACCTCACACCTGGCAGAATATCTGGTTAAACAAAAAGACAAGAAAAAAAAAAGTGTTGGTGAGGATGTGGAGAAAAAGGAAATCTTGTATGTAAATTGGTATAACCATTGTGGAAAACAGTATGAAGGTTCCTCTAAAAATTAAACATAAAAATACCATGCAATCCAGTAGTTCCACCACAGGGTATTTATCCACTCCCAGCCTAAAAAAAACAAAAACAAAAACAAACAAAAACACACACACACAAAACAAATAAACAAAACAAAACAAAAACCTCTAATTGGAAAAGATACATGTTCCTCTGTGCTCCTTGAAGTATCATTACAGTAGCCATGAAAAAAGCCACATAAGTGTCCATCAATAGATGAATGGTGGGGTGTCTGAGTGGCTCAGTTGGTTAAGCCTCAGCCTTAGGCTCAGGTCATTATCTTATGGTTTGTGAGTTCAAGCCCTGCATTGGACTCCATGCTGACAGTGCAGACCCTGCTTGGGATTCTCTCCCTTTCCTTCTCTCTCTGTTCCTCCTCCATGTGCACAATTTCTCTCTCCCTCTCAAAATAAATAAACTTAAAAACTAGACACACACACACACACACACACACACACACACACACACACAGGAATAATCCTGAGCCATAATAAAGAATGAGATCTTGCCATTTGTGACAACATGGATGGACCTAAAGGGTATTATGCTAAGTGTAATAAATCAGAGAATAACAAATACAGTATGATTTCATTTTTACATGGACTCTAACTAAAACAAATGAAGAAAGAAACCAAAAAAAGCAGAAACATAAATACAGAGAACTGGTGGTTGTCAGAGGTGAGTGGGTGAAAGGATAGGAAGAAAGAAGAAAACGGGAGTGGGAGATACAGGCTTCCAGTTATGGAATGAATTAGTCATGGGGATAAAAGGAACAGCACAGGGAATGTGGTCCATGGTATTGCAATAGCTTTGCATGGTGACAGATGGTAGCTACACTTCCGGTGAGCACAGCATAACCTACATGGCTGCCAAATCACTATGTTCAGTACACCTGAAACTTATGTAATATTGTATGTCACTGTCGTCCAGTAAAAAACAAACAGAAACAGTGATTAAGAAGCCTCCGCTGGGGTGCCTGGGTGGCTCAGTCGGCTGAGCATTCGGCTTCGGATCAGGTCATGATCTCGTGGTTCGTGGGTTTGAGCCCCGAGTTGGGCTCTGTGCTGACAGCTCAGAGCCTGGAGCCTGTCTTCGGATTCTGTGTCTCCCTCTCTCTGACCCTTCCCTGCTCACGCTGTCTCTCTCTCTCAAAAATAAATAAAAACATCAAAATTTTTTAAAAAAATTTTAAAAAAGAAGCATCCTCATAAGGATTGACATATACCTTAAGGGCAAATAATATTTCTTCCATTTATCTTGTATTTGTCTTCTTTTTAATATAAAAAGTTTTTTGAGGGAATAGTTTTAGATTTACAGAAAAGTGACAAACATTGTACAGAGAATTCCCAAGTGTCTTGGACCTCTATTGCTAACATCTTACTCTAGTGTATTTGTGAGAATTATTAAGCCAACCATTGTTATGTTACTATTAACTAAACTGCATGCCTTAGGGCACCTGGGTGGCTCAGTCAGTTGAGCGTCCGGCTTCGGCTCAGGTCATGATCTCATGGTTCGTGGGTTCGAGCCCCATGTCTGGCTCTGTGCTGACAGCTCAGAGCCTGGAGCCTGTCTTCAATTCTGTGTCTCCCTCTCTCTCTGACCCTTCCCTGCTCATGCTGTTTCTCTCTCTCTCTCTCAAAAATAAATAAACACATCCCCAAAAAAAGTTAAAAAAAAAAAAACTGCATGCCTTATTTGGGTTTCACTAGTTTTTCCATGTCATTATTCTATTTCAAGATACCATGCAGAATACTACATTGCATTTAGTCTTCATGTCTCCATAGTCTCCTTTGGTCTGCATCACAAACTCTCTTTGTTTCTGATGACCTTGACAAATCTTGAGGAGTACTGATCAGATGATTAGTAGAATATCTCTTAATTTTGTTTTTCCTAATATTTTTCTCATGGTTAGTCTAGGGCTATCAGTTTGAGGAGGTCTTCTGTTTGCTTTTATGTTCTGATTGTATTTTGTCTGGCTGAAAGTTCAAAAAAAAAAAAAAAAGCTTTTCCATGTGAGGCAATGTTTGGAATCATCCTGCTTTATTTAGCTCTTCTTGTTCAATTCTACTTAGTGATTGAGATGAAAGCTATTCAGATAACTACCAAAGGAGATGAGATGATGCTAGCAAATAACCATGAAAAACAGAAGAAAATGTTTTAGCCTATTTTTCTATGTAAAATCCCTCCCCAAGTATATTTTCCTGAATCTTCTTTCACGCCAAAGACTACTGCTCACCACATATCATTCTTCAGTATGTTTATTTCATTTTGTATACGAAAAGGTCAACCTGAAAATATACATCAAACCTGAACGAAAATATCCTCTTTTCCTATGCAACATACCAGTGCTTGAAGTTTGCTCTTCCAGCATTATTTGTTTAATAGAAATATTTTCCATACCACCTGGTTCTGGCAGAAAGTCAAAATTTGCATTTATATGAGGTAGTTTATCAAATATAACATACAGAAGTCTGTTAAGTACACATTGCATTTTGTTTGTGAGAAAATCTGTTTGTATTTAATGTAGTTTTTAAATTAACCTTAATGAAAGCTTCTGAAAATTGTTGTTCTAAGCATTTGAAATATGCAACGAGAACTGTTGGAAGACATAAACATGTTTTCCATTATATGTTATCAGATAGCCCAAAATTACTACAAAGAAGAATGTGGGACTATGTTAAATTAGAAAGATAAGCAAGCATTTAGTTAAAAGCAAAGGTCTTTAGAAGAGGAAAGCATCGAACACAGTTAACCCCCAACATCTTATAACAATCTTCTGTCAGATGTATTTTTTCATTTTTAAGTTAGAATGTTACTTACTTTATACAGGAGCAAAAATTATTTGCATCAAACCTTAACATTTCATTTCTCTTAATCTAAATTTTGCCCAATACAGACTCACCCAAGGTTTTCTCAAGTGCTGCAAAAGGTAATTGGAACAAGACCCTATCTGGCTGTGTGTCTCCAAACAATAGTCTGTTCTCATGTCTCCACTGCCCGTTCATTCCTTACATTATTGTTCTTAATATCTTTTAAAATTTCAACCTATCTCAGTAGTTTTCGCATGGAGGACTCCCCAGTCATGGATACTGGATTAATGTTCATTTCTAGTAGACTATGTTTTTATCAGTTGAGGCCAACCCGCATGTTTGTAGGCCTTAGACGATTTATTTACTTAAGTAAAGGCAGCTATGCAGGTGCTAAGGTGAACAGGAGAGCACAGAACGTGACTTCAAAGAAGGGATCTCCACTTGGCCCCATACCATCTTTGCCATGTAAAAGGAAATACTCAGCATTTTCCGAGAGCAGGTTTCTTTTAAATTAAAGCTAGATGTCCAGATATTTGTATAAATCACATGACATTTAAGTGCTAGAAGCTAGCTTTGAAATATTTTAAAATATTATGTAAGCCAGCCAAAGTATGGCTGATACCAATTTGCACCATGTGTTATAAAGTACAATAATTAAAGAATGTTAATGATGTCCTAATTCAAGCAAAAGCTGGGGAAAGGACTATTTCCTTTAGAATATATTTTAATCCTTTGTGTGGAAAGCCATGGGATATTTAGAAATTAATCAGATATTATTCAGAGGTATTGCTCTTCAATGCTTAGAGCATTTGACAATGTCTAGGTTATGGTCCTTAATCATAGATTTGCTATACCTTTGATCACAAATTTCTTTGAAGCTACTACAGTGTTGTTTTGATAGTTTTATTTTTAAAAAATCTTAACAAAGTTTTTATGCAATAAATTCCATCTTTTGTTAAATTATTTACCAGTTCTAGTTTCCTAGGTGTCTCATCTCCTAACCTTAAATGTGTCTATTCATAATTTCATCATATGGAGCTCTATGTAAAGTATTTAATTTACTAAAATTATTCATAGAGGGCTTGACCGTTCATATGTTTCTCTTTTTATCTGACATTTGTACTAGGCACATTTTGCTCTACACCATCATATATAGCAGTGCCCTCTCAGATTAACTTCCAGGTGGCTTTGGATGGGATAAAGAGAGGTATTACATGAAATTGTACATTTCTATGCTAAGATCAGAAAAAAAAAAAAAAAGCAGTGCACACCTTATTCATTCCTTACAGTCACGATGGTGGGAAAATTTTCTATGAATGTTACTTCCCCCTTCTCTCTCAGTCAGGCCCCTCTGAGAAGTTAGAAAGAAACTGATAGAACTGAATGTGAGTCCTATGCTTCCCTCCTCACAGCCAGCCTAACACAATCCTCCGAGGGATGAGCTTTGAGCTCTTTGCCCTCTTCTCATGTCTCCAGATTCTTCCATGTAGCAAAGTCAGTATCTTTAATGTAAGAATGATTTCATACACTGATTGTTATTATTTCTAGAGTGTATTTGAAGTGTGACTTCATGTGTGTGAGGGAGATGTTAAAAGGTGTGGTTTAGTGGAGATTTAGGAGTGAGTTTTAATGTAAATACTTTTTAAGTCTTGTAATTCTAAATTATATTCAGCAGGAACTCAACCTCAAATATAATGCAGAACTTCCCTCACAACAGAATAGGTCTAAGAAAAATCTGACCTTTGTGCACATGCAAATGTGTGGTTTCGCCTATTTGTAAGATGGCACAGAGAACACATTTTCCTGTATTATTATGGAACTTACGGTGTCACAAAACTCATGCAAATAACTTCAGAAATTCCAGCGCCATTTTTAGAACAATCTCAGATAGAAATGCTTATTTTGCGTGTACAGTTATGATTTTTATGCCAAAGTCATGTTTGGCAAATAAAACGGATAAATTTAAATTGGGCCATTCACTGGATTATAACAGAAATATTAAAATCCAGTTTCTCTTTTTAATAAACATCCATAAATACCTATAATGTGCAAAGAGGACAATACAAAATGGCTTACCATAAGAGTGAATCATATATGGGTTCACTGTTTTGAAGAAGACAATACAAATTTAAGGTGTAGGTTTTGACATAACTTAATATAATTAACTAGTTGTATTGTTTTTAGCCATTCTAATTAGCAATAAGTATTGCTAATACTAAAGTGATTAAGGTAACATTAATTTATGTGGCTATTTTCTATATATACTAGTGGCACCTTGGCTAAAAAAGAATTTTATGTTCATTTTTACCATCGCCACATAATTTTTTTGTAACAGAAAGAACTGAGAATTATTGGTTGATATATCAAGAAATTATTATGATGAGCTCATCACCTCTCCAATGGGCTCAGGAATCCTTCATAGCAAGGGAGAATCTCATCATTAGCTTGTTTGATGTATTGAGATGTTCCTCTTTGCTAACAATTATATTACAGACACCAGGTTTTCTCAAAAAGAACCCATTTTTTACCTTTCTACTCTCTGTGAAGCATCTATTTATATCATTTAGTGAATTCTGGTCTGTTTTTCTTTTTTTAAATGACTAAGTTCATAATCTCTTAGATCTAGGTCTCGTGGATCTTAGATCTCTTTAGAATCTTGGAAAGATACTCCATATCTTTCCAAAAAGAATATCAAGGGGCCTGATAGGATTACACAAATAATCATTACAATTCTGGCAGTTCATTCCTTCACTCTGAATTTTTAAGAAAAAACATTATGCTTTTGCCTCTCTGGTTTTTGGTCCAGTTCTTGACCTAGCTTCATGGGGGCTCAAAGAATGTCCCTAACCTACATCTCAACTCTAATTATACCAAAGATAAAACCAATGCATTTCCGACTTCATATAAAAATTTTCATAAAATGGAGGAGTTAATATTTCCATACTTGACCTTTTCTCATTACAAAGAGAAATGCGAATAATTTAATAACATTATTTGCTTATACCCCTTAAGGTTCAAATAACTAGTTATTATATAGGAACAGCTAGGTCTAATCTGCTTCAGAAGAAACATACTCTGTTAGTGTACAATAGCTAATATCAGATCACTAATAGATTTAACCTTGTAAGTTCATAGATATTTAAAAGTGTTATGGTTTGAAGGTCAACTTGTCTGTCTTACTGTAAAAGAAAGGCAAAGAAATGAATAAAAATTAGAAAGAATTAATTCTTCAAAAAGTTTTTACAAATCAAAACCCTGCAGTTTCACACTGAGAACAAAAGAAGCATATTAAACACCAAAGTTTATCAAGACAAATTAGGTCCCAGTTTCAAATTTTCTTTAATCTTTTGCATCTGAACAGTTTTTTTGCCTCATGCTGTTTTCCCTAGTTAAATGTTAAAATGAATTCTAGCCAATACCATTGACTTCCTCCCTTAAAAATATTGAGACACATAATAAAAAATTAATTACTTCCCCTAATTTCCGTGTGATTCTTTAAAAAGATGTAAAATTCATTTAAAGTAAGTGGTGACTTTGTCTTTGAAGATCACGACAATTAACATGGATCAAAGCTTAGGTTCTGTAACGATGATAGCTTATTAGCATAATGAAATTAACTTAGAGACAAGAATCTTTAATAGGTACAACAAAAACGCTTTAATAATACTTGAAGAAAATTATGTATTTGCTAGAAGTACAACAGTTTCAGATTTTCTATCCAATTAATAAGTTGTTAATTAACTCCTTTCCCAAACAATGCGCACTTTAAGTTAACATCTGCCCATGGAATATTCTGACTATTGTGCTTCATTTTTTTTGGACGGATATTGCAGTTTTGCCAATGATACTTTGTATTTTTTTATGCAGAAAATTCAAGTTTACTCTTCTGTACTGTAGATCCAATATTTTCATCATTAAAATAAAAGAAGGCTTAATCTCATACCTTGGGAAGGGAATGAAGATGTCCGATACTTGATTGTATCATGTCTGGCAGTTCACATTTCAGGTTTCTGCATTTCAAGGGCAAATTGTTTTTGGACAGCTTTAGGGTGTCTATAAAATTTGACCCACTGTTTCAACCCAAGAAGAAAAAAATTCATTCATTAAATACTAATAATTTTGGTCTAAGTGTATATTTGTAAATGGTTGGATTTGAGGATAAGTAAAAGGATGTTTTATTTCTTGTATCAAGTCTATAAAATTATACTTTATCCAAGTGCTATTAAAAATGTATTTTGTCAGGGGCACCTGGGTGGTTCAGTCAGTTGAGCATCTGACTCTTGATTTCAGCTTAGGTCATGATCCCAGGTTGTGGGAATTGAGCCCAGCATAGGGTTCTGTACTGTGCATGGGGCCTGCTTAAGGTTCTCTCTCTCCCTCTCTCACTCATGCTCTCTCTCTAAAGAAAAAAGATGTATTTTGTCATTTATTTTGCCATCATTTATTAAGCCAATATTTATCGGACACTAGTATTTATTGACTTGCCATGCACTGTGAGTCCCTGAACATCAAACATCAAAAGAAGAGGGGTAATGTTGTAGGTGTTGTTTTCACTGTTGCTGGTGTTCCTGTTGCAGATGACTTGTTGATTTTTCTCTGTTACACATGACCTTGACACTATCTTTATGACTGATGCAGGCATAATCCAAACACAAAATAACAAAATCAACACAAGAATGATTTTTTTTATGTTAAAATTTAACAAGGAGTGTCTCCCTATTGCACTCCCTCCATCCCACCTCCAAAAATCCCTTCCTCTTCTATATCCGTATGGAAAATCTGGGTCTTTTCCAGTTCATAGATATTGGAAATATTCTAAGTATTTTCTTCTCTGGATCCAGAAATTAGAGAATAACTTCCAATCCCAAATTTTTCTGCTGCTCCCAATCCGTATCATCAGTTCTTTGTTCGCCTGGGAAATATGAGGTTCCCTGGCTGCTCCTTTTACCACCTGATCACCTATTTGCCTGTCCCTGCCCACAGAGTTGTACTATAAGCTCCTTTTCTATCAGATAAGGGCTAAAGCAGGAAGCACAGAAATAGGGCTCACAGAAGACATAGAGAGAAAAATGCGAAGAGACTAGGAATATTAGGAAGGTCAGTGATACAATGGGAACATAACTCTGTGATGCTTTCAACTCTTGCCCCAGAATATATAAATTATGACTTGAGTGAATTCAAACAAATGGGCACATGAAACCTGTTTCTTTTTCTTTTCTAATCTGCTGGTAACTCTCATTGCCTACTTGAGCCCTAAGAATATTTTGTACCTTTATGTTAAAACTTATACATTTTATTTTGTCTATATGGCTATTTTGGAATGAGTCTTACCACACCACTCAATTATCCTTGAAATCTCATTAACTTTTTTAATTTAAAAAGCATCTTGAAGGGTGCTTGGGTGGCGCAGTCGGTTAAGTGTCCAACTTTGGGTCAGGACATGATCTCGCAGTTCATGAGTTCGAGCCCTGCATCAGGCTCTGTGCTGACAGCTCAGAGCCTGGAGCCTTCTTTGGATCTGTCTCCCTCTCTCTCTGCCTCTCCCTTGCTCATACTCTGTCTGTCTCTCTCAAAAATAAATAAAACATTAAAAAGATTTTAAAAAGCCATCTTGGGTCCGAAACAATAGCAAAATTAAATGGTGTTTTGAGAAATAACCTGACTTTTCCCTTCTTCCTATCCTCCAGTCTCCCACTAGTAACCACGACTGGTCAAACCTACTAAAAGTTCAGTGGACAGGGATCTTGGGAAGTATAGTTTGCAGGGGTCAGCCACTCTGATTATAGGACAGAGTAGGAGAGAGCACAAAATGGATATAAGAATGACAGACATAATTTTGCAAATAATACTTTCTTAATAACCACAGATATCAGATACAAGAGAATATTAATGAAATAGAGCCCTCATGGATTTTCTTAGCATGTCTTTAGTACTCTAAAGAATAGTTCCACTCAGCTTGAGGATAGGGGTATCTTCCTGAAATGCATATCAGATGCATCCCTCTCATTTTGACAACCTTCAATTCCTTCTCATGCTTTATAACATAAATCCTAGTTTGTACAGTTGCTCACACAGACATTTGCCCTTTCACCTCTTGCACCCCCTTCTGGCCACCAAAATATACCTCCTGGCCCAACCTAACCTAACCACTTGCAATTCTGGATTGTTTCCAGCTTTTGCATACAAGATTTTAGAATGCTTGAAATGCCCGTAACCTCTCCCAACCCGCCATGAACACAGCCGTTACCATCTTTCTTTTGTCCCCATGAGAATAAGTTTTATAGTCCTTCAAAACTTCACTTAATCTTTACCTCCCTGGTATGCCTTAGGGAACCTTTTTGTGTTCCTCTTGAACTCTAAGTATACCACCACAAATACAATTCACTATAACAATTATTTATATTTGATACCCAGTATCCCCTGCAGGACTTTAAGTACACAAAAGGGATGGACTACACTTTCCTGATTTTGAACCACTAATGCTCATCACATAGCCAAAAAATAAAAGACTGCTGAATTGCTAAAGATATGAATGAGTACTCTCTTCTTTGACCACATTAGGTAGTGGCATATTCACTTTATACATCCCATAGCTATAAAGACACTCAACAAAGGAAGCAAAATCCCATTCTGTTTCCTTTAATGTAAATGGAAGTTGTTCCTTAAAGACATTTTAAACAGTAATTAAAATATCTTACAAGGGTTTCCTCTAAATAAAATTAGACTTAGTCCATTTCCGTTTCACTGAGCATTCTCTTTTAAAGCAATCCTTTCCTTCTTTACATGAGTGTTGATCCTCTTCACTGTCTAAGGTTTTACACAGCTGTGTCCTGGATTTGAATTTCCCTTGATGACCCTGTTCCTTTAATGTTGCTGTTCTTGTTTGTTTTCAGAATAATTTATGTTTCACACTTAATTTGCATGTTTTCTTCTAACTTCATAAGTTTGAACAAGGGTAGAGTTTTCTGGTCTCATATGACAACTCAGCAGGATAACATACTGTACAAAATATGTTCTGTTTTATTTTGTTCCTTCCCTGATCAAGTGCAAAAGATATTTGCCCCGGGTAACTACATTCTTTTTTTTTTTTTTTTTAATTATATATTACTCAACTAACAGCAAGGAAATCCCTAGGTAAGAAGGTAGCAGAGGAAAAGAAGGAAGGAAGGGAAGCAGAAAGGAAAGGGAAATATAGTGGAAGGCCAAAACAAATCAAGTCTCTTCTCATTTGTGTTTACTTACTATTTTTTGACCATAAAAAACCTTCACAGCAATACCTTTAACAATGTTACCAATAAGCTGCAGAAATTAACGGAAATCAGGATCCCTAGGAGGATAGATATACAATAGATTTGTCCAAGGGTGGGTACTGTGAGAAAACTCAGGGTATATTAAAGTCTTAGCCTCTAGATGACCAATGATATTGTAAAAGGCTATCAGGAAAAGTAGAGGGCGTTCAATTTGTGTGACTGACACAATTTAAGCCAGAGTCTAAATTATATATGAATCCAAAGATGGATCTCTTCAGCTGTTTTAAAATATTCTATGAAAAGCTGACAATCATTTCTGATACCTCTATTTGCTTTGGCATGGCATACATTGTGTACATATGTAGGTTTTATTTTTAATGGAAGATTTTCAAATGCATGCAAAAGTATAAAAGGATGGTATAATAATCCTTTATATATTTATCCTCCAAACTCAACAACTACCAACTATTGGTCAATAGTCTAATACATCCCCATTCTCCCACTTTTGTTGTTGGCATTGATGGTGTTACATAACTGCAGTGTTTTAAAGCAAATTGCAGACATATAATTTTACCCAATATAAATTCAATATAAATTTCTAAAAGGCAGGGACCATTTTAAACATAACCACCATATGATCAAACATCTACATGTGAAACAATGACTTCTTAATTTTATTATCTAGTCACGCTTAGTTTTTCCTGAACTTTCTTAGATGGTGTGTTCAAATCAGAATACCGTCAAGGAAACTGGATGTTTCTCATTTCGAATTTCTCTTTCTTATTTGTAATGTGTGTGATTATTTCCTTATATTGTCATTTAAGCTCGTCTTCATCTCTGGGTTTCCTATAAACAGGTGGGTACAGTTAGGAATTTAAATAGAGTCATTTTACTATTTGTGGTGGTATTTGTGAGGCAACAACACCCCATGGCTGGAGCTGTGTGCTCCCTATTGTACCATGTCAGGAACCACTTACTATCCAGTGGTTCATTTGTGCCATTTTTGGTTTTTTGTTTAGTGATAAAGGATATTCAGTGAAGTCTTACCAGTGGATTCCAGTGCTGTCAGCCTGATACATCCATTAGAAAATTCCCCATCACAATATTCATGCGAGTTTTGGTAAAAGTATTACATATATAATTATTTTGTTGGAGGTCGCAAAAAGTGACTTTAAAAATTCTTTCTTTCCTTGTGAATTTTTTTTTCTCTTATGATAAAATCTTGGTTTCTCTGCAACACACACTGGGGGAAACTGGAATGAACCTTGGTTTCTTTGAAACACACATTGGCATAAACTGGAATGAACCTGATGGGCATCCACATTGGACTTAGTATAAACATTTCATTGTGCTTTTCTTTATGTTATAGACCCATGAGAAGAACAAATTCAAAATATTTGGTGATGTATTACATATCAAAGTTTTTTTAATTTTTGGTTAAAATCTTGTAAAATATTTATGAAAAAGTTGAACTTGCTTCTACAACTTTAATCAAACTTTTTTTGGAGTGGAAGAAAATGTTGATACATAAAAAGCTATAATCAATAGTAGAGATTTCATGTTCCCTTTCCTCAGTGGTATCATCTTGCAAGACTATTATAGTACCAATGTCACTACCAGGGTATTGACACTGATACAGCCAAGATACAGAACATTTCTATCACTACAAGAAATCCTCCTGTTTCTCTTTATAGTTTCCATCCCCTCATTCTTACACTGTGGAAACCACTAATATGTTCTCCAGTTACACAATTTTGTCTTTTTAAGAATGTTATGTAAATGGAATAATTCAGTATGTAATTTTTTGGAATCATCTTTTTTCCACTCAGTGTAATTCTCTGAGATTCACTGAAGTTGTTATGTGTGTCAACAGTTCATTCATTTTTAACTCCAAGTAGTATTCCATACACATCAGATTGTTTAAATACCCCTCCCCTGATGGACATCTTGGTTGTTTCCAGTATTTGGCTATTATGAACAAAGATGGTATAAGCAGTTGTGTAAAGGTTTCTGTGTGAATACAAGTTTTTATTTCTTTGGGATAAATGTCCCTAAGTCCAATCACTGGGTTGTGCAGTGCTTGAATGTTAAATTTCCTTAGGAAACTACCAAATTCTTTATAGAGTGACTGTACCATTTTACATTCCCACCAACAATGTGTGAGTGATCCAATTTATCCTCATCTTCATAAGCATTTAGCTGCATCACTATTTTTTATCTTAGTCATTCTGGTAGGTGTGTAGTGATATCTTGTGCTTTTAGTTTGCATTTTCCTAATGGCTATTGAAGCTGAATATTACTGAACATATTTAATTTTTGCTATCTATACATACTTTTCAGTGAAATGTTTGATCTTTTGTCTATTTTCATGTTTTAAATATATTTTAAAGAGAGAGGCAGCATGAGAGGGGGAGAGTTGCAGAGGCAGGGAAAAAGGTGGGGACATAGTGAGAGAGAGAGAGAGAGAGGGAGAGAACGAATCTCAAATAGGCTCCATGCTCAGTGCAGAGACTGATGCAGGGCTTGATTTCATGACCTGAGCTGAAAACAAGAGTTACGTGAAAAGGTTTGACCAACTGAGCCACCCAACACCTCCTTTTGCCTATTTTCTAATTGGATTGTTTATATTTTTACTATTGAATTTTAAGAATTCGTTGCATGTTCTAGGTATTTTTTTTGTAAGATATGTGGTTTGTCAGTATTTTTTCCAAGTCTGTAACTTATCTTTTCATCCTTTCAAAAGTATCTTTTGCAGAGCCAAAGTTTTGATTTTGATCAAATGTAATTAATTCATTTCTCCTTCTATAAATTATGTTTTTAGATTCCAACTATTTTCTTCTATATTTTTTCTAAAAAGTTTTAAAATTTTGTGTTTTGCATTTAAGTCCATGATGCATTGTGAGATCATTTTTATATATGATTTTATATATAAAATTTACATATATATATTTATATATGATGCATTGTGAGGTAATTTTTAGGTCAAGGTTATATTTTTGTCTATGGGTGTCCAATTAGTCTAGCATCTTTTGTTTAAAAGGCTATCTTTCGGGGCGCCTGGGTGGCTTAGTCGGTTAAGCGTCCGACTTTCGCTTAGGTCATGATCTCGCGGTTCGTGGGTTCGTGCCCCGCGTTGGGCTCTGTGCTGACTGCCAGCTCAGAGCCTGGAGCCTGTTTCAGTCTGTGTCTCCCTTTCTTTCTGACCCTCCCCTGCTCATGCTGTCTTTCTCTCTCTCTCCCCCTAGAAATAAATAAAAAATATTTAAAAAAAAAAATAAAATAAAAGGCTATCTTTCCTCCATTGAATTGCATTTGCATCTTTATGAAAAATCAGTTGAACATATTTATGTAGCTCTTTATTGCATACCAATGATCTATGTATATCTTTACCTATGCTATCCAGTGTTCAATGCTTTTGTTACATAGTAAGTTTTGAAACTGGGTAGCCTGATTCCTCTCTTTTTATTCTGCTGTTTCAAAATTTACGTTAACCTCTGTAGATCCTTTGCCTTTTCATACGACTTTTACAATAATCTTTTCTTTGTCTACAAAACAATTTTGCTGGTATTTTAATAAAAAACGCATTTAACCAATATGCCAATTTAAGGACAATTGAAATTTTTTTCTTTTCTTGTATTATGGAATAATGTATATATAGAGAAATATTTATTCTTTCAAGCCCTGAAAACTTCCTATTGTAATACCACCTGGACCTGAAGCTTTTTGAAGCAGTTCTCTGACAACTTTAAATATTTGTTTTCATGACTTAAAAAAAAAAAAGGACAATTGAAAACTTTACTGTGTTAAGTCTCCCAAACCTTGAACAGAATATATCTATTTATTTAGATAAAGATCTATTTATTTAGATCTTCTTTGATTTATTTCTTCAGCATGTTGTATTTTTCAGCATATAACTCCTGTACACATGGTTTTAGGTTCACACCTATTTCTCTTTTTTTAAACAATTTTAAGTAGGATTGCACTTTTAATCTTTTTTCTGTGTGTTTATCATTAGCATATAGAAAGACAATTGCTTGTTGGATGTTGTATCCTGCAAACTTGCTGAACTTAATTATTTTCCAGGAGTTTTCAGGAGAATCCTTGGGATTTTTGTGTGGACAGTTACATCATCTGCAAATAGAAAGTGCTTTATCACTTCCTTTGAAATCTTTATGATATTTATTTCCTTTGCTAAGCTTATTGCACAGGCTAGGACTTTCATAACCATGTTGAATGCATAAGAGCAGACACCTTTGCCTCCTTCCTAGTTGTAGGGGGAAAGCATTCAAATTTCTCACCATTAAGTATTGGCTGTAGGTTTTTTATAGATGCTCTTTATAAGTTGAGGAAGTTTCCCTCTTCTCTTATTTTTCCAAGAGTTTTTGTGATGAATGATGTTGAACTTTGGTCAAATGCATTTTCTGTACCAATTGATATCATATGGTTTTTCATCTTTAGCTTGTTAATGTGGTTGATCATATAATGGTTTTTGAGGACTGATCTTGAATTGCTATAATAAACCCAACTTGGCCATGGCATATAATGCTGTATATATTACCTAATTCTATGTGCTAATACATTACAGATTTTGGGGGCTAATTTCATGAAGGATATCAGACTGTAGTTTTCTTTCTCTTTACTGTCTTTATATAGTTTTAGTATCAGGGTAGTATCCACTCTATAAAATGAATTTGGATATTATCCTTTGCCTTATCTTTCCTGGAAGAGACTGGGTATAATTAGTCTTAAGTCTTTCATAAAAGTTCAGTGGAATTTCCTAGTAAAATGATTTGGGCCTGGCGATTTCTCTTTCATGCGTTTCTAAATTATGAATTCAGTTTTCTTCATAGTTGCAGGACCACGGGCCTCCTTCCGTCTTTGGCTACATAGTGAGAGGAGCCGCTGCCATGTCTGCCCACCTGCAATGGCAGGCAGGGGTGCAGAACTGCTCTAGCTTCTTGCAACTGGCACAATGGCCATAGAGCACCAAGTCTGGTTTGCTGAAGGTGTGTAACTCCTTCCACTACAAAGGGCTGATCCGCCACAACAGGACTGGGCATGGAGATAGAGGCCCAAGACAGAGGTGTGGTGGTGTTCCTGATGGAGAAGGGGCCAAGGAAAACCTGCCACCTCCTCCGTAGGTACCACCTGTCAACGAGAATGCCCCAGCCACTCTCAGCAGCATCAAGCATGTGATCCGCAAGGACAAGTATTGCCCAGATCTATGCATGGCTGCTATTCACAGAGCCAGCACCATATCATCCTGTGCAGCCACAGCCATTAACGGTGAAGAAGCAGGCCCCTCCCACTGAGAGCTCCTGAGCACCTGCCCCCCACATCCAAAGCAATAAAGATGTCAACCACCTTGGAAAAAAAATAGTTGCATAACTATTTAAATTATCTATTTCATATTTAGTCATTTGTGGTAGCTTGTGCTTTTCAAGAAATTGATTCATTTCATCTAAGTTGTCAATTTAATTTGAGTTATTTACACAGTTCTACTACTTTCCTTTTGAAGTCTGCAGGATCTATAGTGATATCCCCTATTTATTATTAATATTGATCATTTGTGCATTCTCTTTTTTTATCAGCTGATACATTTTATTGATCTTTGCAAAAACGTTTTTATTTTTTTTCCTTTCTATTTATTTCTGTCTTTATATCCTTTAGTCTGCTTGTTTAGGTTTATTTTTTTATCTTGTTTTTTTTGTGTCTTTGGTTTGGTTTTTAAGTAGGTTTTACACCCAGTGCCATGCTTGAACTCACAACCCTGAGATCAAGGCCTAATCTGAGAATAAGAGTCAGGTGCTTTACTGACTGAGCCACCCATGCGCCCCTCTTTTTCTAGATTCATAAGGTAGGAGTTGAAATTATTGTTTTGGGACTTGCTCTAATTTCTCATGCATTTAGTGCTATAAATGTCCTTCTCAGTACTGATTTAGCTGTGTTACACCAATTTCGGTATGCTCTATTTTCATTTTCATTCAATTCAACATATATTTTTTAACTTTACTTCAGACTTCTTCTTTGACCCAGAAATTATTTAGAAGTATGTTGATTAGTTGAATATTTGGTGATTTTTCTGTTATTTTCCTGTCATTGGCATCCAGTTTGATTTCATTTTGGTCAGAGAACTCAATGTGATGACTTCAATTGTTTTAACTTTGCTGAAGTTTATGGCCCAGGACATGGTTTACCTTTCAGTCCTGAGCTATTTTCCCTGACTCTGATGACATGAATGTTAGATCTTCAAGTATAATCCGAGGTCTATTAATTCTTTTCACCCAGTCTATTTTCTCTCCATTGTTCATATTGAAAAATTTTATGGTCTATATTCAATTTCACTGACTCTTTCCTCTACCCCCTCCATTTTGTTGTTGAGCCCATTCACTGAGTTTTTAATTTAATATTATTTTTCAATTCTAAACTTTCATTTTGTTTTTCTTTTATGTTCTATTTATATGCTGAGACTTTCTTTTTATTTGTTGAAACTTTTCCTTATTTACCTCAGTTGTGTTTTTAGTTGGTCACTGAGCATTTTTATGATAGGTGCTTTAAGACCTTTGTCAAATGACATTTCTGTCTTCTCAGTATTAGCATCTGTTAATCGTCTTTGTCTCTGGTCATTGGTGGGTCTAGTTATTTTCTACCAAAACTGGGCTTTCTTGAATATCATGTTGTGATATCTGGATCTAATTAAATTTTTAATTTTGCTAGCCTCCTCTTACGCTGCTCCAGCAAAGAAATGTGGGTCACCACTGCATCACAGACCATTTGGGACAGAAGCTCAGATTCCCCCCTCAGTCTCTGTTCACACAGGGGGCGGGGGTGAAATGACACAGTGCCCAGGAAGTATCAGTAGAGCACCAGGGGGCAGCCATAACTCCCACCAATGCCCCACAGTACTAGGGAGCCCTTCCATTACTTTTCATATCACATCTATAATTAAGATGATACAAGCACATTCCAAATCATTAATAGTCACCATTAATGAAAAATATCACAAAGAGGTGAAACAATTTTAAAATCAACTCTGACAACCATTCCAAAAATTAAACCAGTTAAAATCCGCTAGCAAATCTAAAGCTCTTCTACTCATTGATAAATATAATGCTGAAATTCCAATAATAATTTCGAATCCAACAGAATGTTTTCTCATTAAGATCCAATTTAGGAGCATACATATTATTAGAGCAGCTACCACACGGCTAGTATGGCTATCATTAAAAGAATACAAATGATACACAATAAGATAGATGAATTCAATATATATAAAGTAATGATGTAGAGCCTCCACCCTCAGTTCTGGCTGCTAGCAGTCTCCACCTTGCTACTGCTCCACCCACTAAGTTTACCCCAGGCCAGGTTCAGACTATGCAGCTTTCTTTTTGAAAACCTGAAAAGTGACTTTTCTAGAAGATCCAAAGACCTTTATTCAAGATGAACACAAGAGTTCTGCAGTTGCCCACCGAAGTACTTGACTAGTACCTTCTCTGCTGAGCCTAGAGAACCAGAGCCAAGCAGCAAATACTGGGTGTTACTTGTCCTGCTCATCATCTGTAGGCTTTTGCTATCAGACCCAACTTGACATGGCTGCTTAAGGGAGGCCAAAGATATATAGCCTGGGGGTAATAGGCCAGGAAATCTAGCTGTTCTGGTCCTGACTAGACAGAGTTTCCCCAAAACTGTGCTGCCCTGTGCACATGGGCTTCCACCAGATTATGTAAGTTCACGTGCCAAAATCCATATGCAATCAGGAAAATACCATGTCTTCTTAGGACACAGTAGAACACTCATCTCATGTGACAGAACATGCATGTAAAAATATTAACAGCAAAGTAAAATTTTTAAAAATAAATCTTGTGTTCTTACTAATAACTTATGGTTATACATGGGCTGTTCTGCAGAATGCTCATGGTGATGAAATACTTACAAAAGCCTTTCAAGATCTGATGAGAAAAAGACAGGGATGTTGGCCAGATCCACACACACTAACCAGCCAATATCAAGAGGAGTGTGGAAGTTTCTACTAGCCTTAGTCAGGGAGCAGATCACCTATTTCCAAGTGCTCTGAACCACCATTTACTTAGTTACAAAATCACCACTGCAGCATGCCCGTGCTTTGGCCCCCTTCTCAAGTAAGCAGACGATTGACCCTATTCTCTAATGGTGGTTCTCAGTATTGCTAGGTTGTCAACAACATTTTCAGGGTTCATTTTAAACAAAAAACACTAGAGGCATTGTATTATATGGTTCATAGGCTATTATTTTCAGAATTTTTACATTATATTTTTCTACTTATTTTTAAGTTCGTACTGTTGATAAATGAGAGAATTATAATAGGAGGTATTATATTTTCAACGTTCTTTTAATGAAATAGAAATATGCTAACTCTGTGTCTGTTCTTATATTTATTTAGTTTTACTGGTCTATAAAGTACAAGTCAGAGAGCCACTCTACAAAATGAGTATTTTAGTCTTTTATAACCTCCAGAAATACATGAAAGAATTAATTTTCCTAACTCACAATTTAAAAGAATGGGCTAAAAAAGGCAATGACTAAAATAATGGAAGTCAATTAATATTTTTTGAGGTTGTTTTAATATTTAAGGGCAGACAAGCTGCTATGTGAAAGTATCTATAAAACCAATTCTGAAACAAAAAATAAAGTCATCATAAAGCTCAACCTGTTAGATGGCCTGAAATGTTATCCTATGCCGAATGGCTGGCATTCACTGGATACACACAACCTGATGCCATCCCTGTAAGCACAATATGGCAATGAGCGTTATACTGGCATTGCTTCAGAGGAGCCCCCATTGACCGCTAGAGAAACAAATTAATTCTTACTTTGTTTTTAATTTTAGTTGTCACTAACAATGCCTCCACCTTCTGACTTAGCATCTCAATGTTAGCTTGCAACCATGAAACAAGACCTTAATCAAGGAATGATTGGGGATTTACTTTTTAGCAGCTGAGCTATTGGAGGTGAGGTAAGAGTAAATATTTGTCGGTGAGGGACAGTAATTAGGTTCGGACAGAAGGTACAGAACTGCAGTGTTAGCTAAATCGGTTCATAGCTTGTCTCATCTCAATTAATAAAGTATGTATACGTTACATCATAAGAATGTATAGGGTTGAGGGTGCTTGCAAAATAGTCTAGAAGGGGGCCCTTTTGTCGGCACTGTTGATACTCTCAAAGGTGACAAGTGGCCTGTTCCAGAAAATGCTATTCCTCCTGTGTTTCGCAGTTGCTTCTTTCCTTCTTCTCCTTCACTATTATTATTAATAACAAGTATTACTATTATTAATCATAATTATTACGATTAATAATTATTACTCTTATTATTTCTTATTCTTATTCTTCTTTTAAACTATTACCTGCCTCTGCCACAAAGCCATATTCAGGAGTCATCTGTGACGCAAGTAATAGAGAGAGACTACCACTTCTAAACACTGTGAATCATTACAGGCTATACAAGAATTATTGTTCATTTATAAAATGCAGTGTCATATAAACGTAAGAAATAGGGCTCAGAATTGAGGGACAAGTTAGTCCTAACATTTTTACTATCCAGCTGGATAACTTTAGACATGTAAATATCCAATGTTCCTATTTCCACATCTGGAAAATGGTGTCAATGTTCATTCTATATTTCCTACATGGCACTTGTGAGAATTAAATTTGTATTATTTTAAGATCTGAAACTTCCAAACTGAAATATTTTCCTCTTTAAAATTGAAAATCATTGTATCTTACTTTGTAGGGCTATAGATAGGCCTAGTTGGATCCCTACCTTACAAAGATGAGGAAAAACTAAGGTCTAGACCAGTGATTTTTCAAGGATCAGCACATCAGCCTTACTGGGAATGCAGATACATGACCACCACTCCAGACCTGCTGAGTCAGAATCTCTTGGGGGTAGGGTCCACTTAGGAAGCTCTACCAATGTTTCCAACAGTCACTCAAGTGTAGAAAGCATGGATGTAGACTGCCTATTGGCAAAGAACAGAGTATGGAGGCAGACCCAGAACTAAATCCCATAGTCTCTAAATTCTAACCCAGATCATTCCAGCAATCTTTATTTTTAACTTCAATCTTTAGAATAAATATTATTATAGTTTTCTATACATGTTTCACAGTTTAAATGGAATATTACATTGTATGTATACAACATACCTTCTTTATTCATTCATCTATCAATGGACCCTCAAGTTGCTTCCATATCATGGCTATTTATTTATTTATTTATTTATTTTTTACAAATAGTTTATTGTCAAATTAGTTTCTACATAACACTCAGTGCTCATCCCCAAAGTGCCCTCCTCCATGCCCATCCCCCCCTCCCCCCCACATCCATCAGTCCTCAGTTTTTGTCAGCATTCAAGAGTCTCTCAAGGTTTGCCTCTCTCCCTTTCCTCCACCATTTCCGCCCTTCTTCTCCCCCTTGTTCCTCCGTCAAGTTCCTCCTAATCCTCCTATACGTGCAAACATATGATATTTGTCCTTCTCTGCCTGACTTATTTCGCTCAGCATAACACCCTCAAGGTCCATCCATGTTGCTACACATGGCCAGATTTCATTGTTTCTCATTGCCATGTAGTATTCCATGGTATAGATAAACCACATCTTCTTGATCCACTCATCTGTTGATGGACACTTAGGCTCTTTCCATGTTTTAGCTATTGTGGAGAGTGCTGCTATGAACATTGGGGTACATGTGCTCCTATGCCTCAGCATTTCTGTATCCCTTGGGTAAATTCCTAGCAGTGCTATTGCTGGGTCATAGGGGAGTTCTATTGTTAGTTTCCTGAGGAACCTCCACACTGTTTTCCAGAGGGGCTGTACCAGTTTACATTCCCACCAACAGTGTAGGAGGGTGCCCGTTTCTCCACATCCTCGCCAGCATCTAGAGTTCTCTGATTTGCTCATTTTAGCCCCTCTGACTGGCGTGAGGTGGTATCTCAGTGTGGTTTTGATTTGTATTTCCCTGATGAGGAGGGATGCTGAGCATTGTTTCATGTGTCTCTTGGCCATCTGGATGTCCTCTTTGGAGGTGTCTGTTCATGTCTTCTGCCCATTTCTTCACTGGGTTGTTTGTTTTTCGGGCGTGTAGTTTGGTGAGTTCCTTATAGATTCTGGATATTAACCCTTTATCTGATATGTCATTTGCAACTATCTTTTCCCATTCCGTTGGTTGCCTATTAATTTTCTGGGTGTTTCCTTGGCTGTGCAGAAGCTTTTAATCTTGATGAGGTCCCAACAGTTTATTTTTGCTCTTGATTCCCTTGCTTTTGGGGATGTGTCAAGTAAGAAGTTGCTGCGGTGGAGGTCAAGGAGGTTGTTTCCTGCTTTCTCCTCTAGGGTGTTGATAGTTTCCTGTCTCACGTTCAGGTCCTTTATCCATTTTGAGTTTATTTTTGTGCATGGTGTGAGAAAACCACAAAAGACCCCGAATAGCCAAAGTAATACTGAAAAATAAAAACAAAACGGGAGGTATCACCATCCCAGACTTCAGCCTCTACTACAAAGCTGTCATCCTCAAGACAGTATGGTATTGGCACAAAAACAGACACATAGACCAATGGAACAGAATTGAGAGCTCAGAAGTGGACCCAAAAGTATACAGCCAACTGATCTTTGACAAAGCAGGAAAGAATATCCAATGGAAAAAAGACAGCCTTTTTAACAGATGGTGTTGGGAGAACTGGACAGCAACATGCAGAAGAATGAAACTAGATCATTTTCTCACACCATATCATGGCTATTTAAATGATGCTGCAGTAAACACAGGGATGAATCTACCTGTTCATTTTCATTTTCTTTGAATAAATGCCCAGTAGTAGGATGAGTAGATGTAGTAATTCTATTTTCAATTTTTGAGGAGCCTGTATATTGTTTTTCATAGTGGCTGCACCAGTTTGCATTCCCACCAACAGTGCATGAGGATTCCTTTTCACCACATCCTTGCCAACACTTTTGTCTTTTTTATTTTTGTGATTCTGATAGGTGTGAGGTGAAATCTCATTGTGTTTTGATTTGCACTTCCCTGATGATTAGTGATGCTGAGCATCATTTTATGTGTTTGTTGGACATCTGTATGTCTCGTTTTTGGTAAAATGTCTATTCAGATCCTCTGCTCATTTTTAATTTTATTATTTGTGGGGCTTTCTTGGTGTTAAGTTGTATAAGTTCTTTATATAGTTCAGATATTAACCCTTTATCGGATATATTATTTGTAAATATCTTCTCTGATTCCATAGGTTGCCTTTTTGTTTCCTTCACTGTACAAAAGCTCTTAATTTTGGACTAGTCTCAATATTTTAATTTTAGTTTTGCTTCCCTTGCAGAGAAAACATATCTAGAAAATTGTTTCTAAGCTTGGTGTCAAAAAAATTACTGCCTATGTTTTCTTCTAGGAATTTCCTGGTTTCAGTTCTCATATGTAGGTCTTTAATCCATTTTGAATTTATTTTTGGAGCTATGAAAGACCTCAAATAGCCAAAGCAATCTTCAGAAAGAAAAGCCAGAGAGATCACAACCCCAGATTTTTAGATATGCTACAAAGCTTCAGGAATCAAAACAGTATGGTACTGGCACAAAAATACATACATAGATCAAGAAAGTCTATAAATAAACCTGTGCTTTTATGGTCAATTAATTTATGACAAAGGAAGCAAGAATACACAATGGGAATAAAAAACAGTCTTTTCAACAAATGGTGCTGGGGAAACAGGACAGCTAATTTAAAATAATGGAAGTGGACCACTTTCTTACACCATACAGTAATCGTGGCTTTTAACCTCAATATTCAGAATAAGTGCTATTATTTTTTATACATAGTTTACCATTAAAGAAAGAAGTAAGAAGCACTGAAATCAGAAACAAAAAGATACTGGTTTTCTTTCTTCACTATTTCACAAGAATAGAGTTCCTAGACTTTTGTTTCCCTCAAGAACTAAAAGCAAGAAATAGAAAAACCTATTGTATTTCCTTATCTTAAGACATTGTCACCTTAAATTACTTCCTTACTTCCCTAATTTTCTTATCATGTTGTCTTCTGTTATTGTGAAACAACACTCTATCAGAAACAAAGTAGAAAAATAACTGCTTAAGGATTCATTGCATGCTAGAAAGTGTAGCTAGTCAAATTGAATTAAATTTCTTTGCAAATAAAAACAATACATATCAAGGACATGACCAAACTATTTTAAGGAGAATTTAAGAGTTGCAAATAAAATATCAAAATGGAAATAAAATGGCTATATAGATACTATACTACTCTAACTATTCATAACCTGATTTTCTCTCTTTCTAGAGTATTCAAATTAAATACAAAGAGAATACATAACTCAATAAGAAATAATACAGGAATAAATAAATGAAGAAGGGTGAAATACAGTAAGACAATAAAAGACAATCAATTTATTAAATTTTTCTGTTACACCAGATGATACCCTTGTATTTAGGTCTTTAAAAAGAAAGACAGACAGGATGCCTGGGTGGCTCAGTTGGTTAAGCATCTGACTCTTGATTTCAGCTCAGGTTATGACCTCCCAGTTCCTAATATGGAGCTCTGTGTAGCGCTCTGTGCTGACAGTGTGGAGCCTGCTTGGGATTCATTTTCTCTCTCTCTCTTTCAAAATAAATAAATAAATAAACTTAAAAAATAAAATGCTGCCTAAAGTCTAGAGTAAGTGAAATCAGATGTGGTTGGTTTGGAAAGGCTATGAGGATACTAAATGATTTAGCAGAAGTTGAAAGACAAAAAAATGAAGATTCAATCAATAATTTAAAGAGAGGATCTGGTTAAGGTCAATAATGTACGATATTAAATGTCAGCTCCTAGACAAAATCATAAGAAGGCCAAATTTGCCGTTTCTCCTCTCCTGGCCCTTGGTGACTATTGACTGTCCAGGATCATCACACTATTGTTCTTACTGCACATCCAGGTAGCAATTAAAAAACTTTGGTTGTATGTGACAAAATTCCAACTCTAATCAGCTTAAGTACCATAATTATTTAGAGGCAGGGAGGCTCAAAGAATAAATAGTTTTAAGGTAGAGTTAGTTTTAGAGTTTTAAGGTAGAGTTAGTTTTAGGCATGGCTGGTTTCAAGAACTTACATGAATTTTTACACCTTCTTACTCTGCCCCTATCTCAGTTCTGCTGTATTCTGAATTGAGTTGTTTTCACATGGGCTTTTCTCTCATGATGACACAATAACTTTTAGAAGCTCTGGCTTTTATTGTGACCTCTCAACAACACTAGCCTAGAGACTCCTCATTAGCCCTAACTAGCTTATTGTGAATTACACACTCATTGCTGGACAAATCACTGTGGTCAGGCATCTAATGACTTTATTGAGCAAATCTATATTAAGATTTCCTTTAGGACTGGGGAATGTGAACCCCAACTGAATGAAGAATGGGGGAAAGTTGGTTTTCCCAGGAAAATCAGGTGATCCTAGCCAAAAAAAAAAAAAAAAAAAAAAAAAAAAGCAAATGAATGCTAGATCAAAACAAGTATCTACTAAAACCTATAGTTTTGGACCATGATCTAGGATTTAGACCCTTCCTTATCAGAAGAGAGTCCTTAACAGAGAAGAATCTTATATTCCACTTTTCTTGGTGCTCCTAAGTGAATAAAACTACTCACATACAAACTGTACCATCATAGCTTTGCTATGATAGCCTGGGAAATTTAGGCAGGGAATACTTTGGTCTCCCTTACTATGATCTCTGCTGAAACTCGTAGTAATGGTGGTCATTACTGCTATTAAGTACATGTAGTTAAATTTTTCTTTCTTATTTTGAGCTAATTATATGCCCCTCTATGGTTTATCCATCAATTTTTTCCCCTTGGAGTCATCTGAATTATGCCTATTATGTGTTCTACATAGTAGATCTTCACATCTCTAAAGGCGGGTTTGTACAACTGCTGTGCATATGACACGATTTCCAGAAATCTGACATCCAATCATTTTTTACTTATGTCCATTTTGTCTCCCATAGAATGTCTGCTCTTCTTTTTTTCCTGGACTCAATTTTGGTGGAACCTTAGATTGAAAGATATTTTAGTACTTCTGTTGTTTTTATTTCACTTGTTCATTTTGTTTACATAGTCTCAGAAAGTCAAAGAAGTAAGAGTTCAACCAATAGTAAGCAAAGTACTATCTCTTCATAACATTTCTCATTGCCTATGGACTTCCTATGTTGGAGAAGAACAGAAATATACCATTTTCAGCCGTGAAACAAAAATATTCTGCATTCTTGTGTACTTTTTCTGTTTCATTTATCAGATTGTTTTACTTCAAAACAAATAAACAAGCAGTTTGAGTCTTATAGAGAGTGTATACTTTATAATCTTGGAGTCTACAAAAAATTTTATTTATTGCTGCAAATGGTTGGATTCCTGCTCATGTGCCATGGGAACTGAATTTCTGCCCTAATGTTTTGGCACATCTTCAGTATACTTACCTCTGTAGGAGTGGTGTGTATCCACAATGATGCTATTTGAAAAGAATCTTTGTACTGGAAAATCCCATTGAGATGTAGCATCGCGTTTCCAAGGGCGTCTTGGGACAAGAAAGAACGGGGCAGTAACATACAGCCACTTGGTTACATCATTCATACCAGAGAAATTATCATCCTACTGCTGATGGGGAACACTTGTACTTCTCTATTATCAAAGATTTTGTAGAACTGCTCAGCCCCCTCTATTCATTTCATTCCAGCTGTTCTAACACAAGGAATGAAACAGATTGTTTCATTCTCTAAGCGTACATTAAAAAGGACAATGCCATCATGGGGGGGGGGGGGTGTTTGAAGGGGTTTTTGCTCAATTTGGACTGTGTGCGGAGCAAGCTCACTGCCTTACAACAAAAGCATAAAATTCAGTGGTGACAGGCAAGTCAAAGGCTAAAGAATTCGTTAAAAGGAAGAAGCCCTAAATGTTCAGCCATAAACAACAAGAGACATCAGAAAGGAAGCAGGGAAAAGGTAAAGGAGACCGTGAGAAGGAATGTGCACTGGCTCAGCACTGCATCCTTTTATAATCCTTTGGGAAAACTCACTCATAGGGCTCCAATGGCTCTTTCCTGAATTTGTCCTACATCAAAGAGCCACAGACTTGCTCTTGCTTGAGTTGTTTTTAGTACCTTTTAAGTATACATATTTTTAAATTTTTTTAATACCAAAATGCTAAAATTGTCTCAAGCCAAGTATCTTGTACTTTCTTTCTGTGTGATCTTGAAGCATGAACCTTGTCCTGTCCTTGGGAATCTTTCATTTCTTCATAGAATATTCCTGCTTCTTCCTACTTTCTGTAGATATCACAAATATCTATCAGCCTTTCTTATTATGCTTTCTTTTCAATGCCTATTCCTATTTTCCTTAATGTCAAGTAGAAAAATGCATACTTTCACCCTGGTCTCCATACCAATGGTGGCCATTGCAAGTTAATCATGGAAATTTTATGGTGAATGAATAATTTTCAATATATATATAACATGAAGTCACCACCACGTATGAAGTATTGAAAAGTGAGATGAAACATTTTCATATCCTGATCAGGACTGTGAAAACTCATGAAACTAGAAGGCTGTCGAAGTACTTCTGTCATGTGAACTTTGTGAAGAACACATCTTTATACTTGGTCAATAATGACAGCAAAATTGATTCTCAATTCAGGATCATTATAGAAGGAAATATTAGAGAAATACTTTATCTTCAGTTTGGCTCACTTTAATCCCCAAGTATATATGGATTTAGTACTTAAAGATTCTCATTAATTTTTGCAAGTGGTAATTTTCAGACAAGCTTTTATTATATTTTATTATAAGCTACAGAAAGGAATATAGTCTATGCTCTTCCTTCTTCTTTCCCTTGCCCACATTTCATCCTCAGGACCTGTACTAGTGTTAGCAGGAGGATTTGCTTTCACCTGTGAAAGGGAGACAATGTTATAAGCTGTTACTTCCATTTGAAAGTTCTCTTTTGGGTGGCTGATCTACTGGATCACATTCTATCTCACTCTACCCTCCCACAATACTAAGGAGTCTGAGGTCTTCTTGCTTCTAATTTAATAAACAAAAAGAATCTTTGAAGCTCACACATGGTCATTTTTTTTTTCATGATGAGTAGGCTACATAGGGCATTGATCCTATCTGAAATTACTAATCAAGATATATTTATCTAGAGTGTTCTCTTTCCTATATGTATTAGAACTCATGCAGTGGAGATAGGTGACTATATTCAGGATTTAGTAATCCTAATCTTGGCCACATACAGGTATACCTCAGAGATATTGTGGGTTCAGTTTCAGAAACACTGCCATAAAGTGAATATCATAGTACAGCAAGTCAAAAGAATTTTTTTGGTTTTCTAGTGCATATAAAAGTTGTGTTTATACAACACTATAGCCTATTAAGTCTGCATTTAGCATTAAGGCTAAAAAATGCGGGGCGCCTGGGTGGCTCAGGCGGTTAAGCATCCGACTTCAGCTCAGGTCATGATCTCACGGTTCGTGGGTTTGAGCCCCGCATCGGGCTCTGTGCTGACAGCTAGCTCAGAGCCTGGAGCCTGCTTCGGATTTTGTGTCTTCCTCTCTCTCTGCCCTCCCCTGCTCATGCTGTCTCTCTCTCTCAAAAATAAAAAAAAAAAATTAAAAATTAAAAAATTAAGGCTAAAAAATGTATTTACCTTAATTTAAAAATATTTTATTGCTGGGGCACCTGGGTGGCTCAGTTGGTTAAGCCTCCGACTTCAGCTCAGGTTATGATCTCATGGTTCATGGGTTCAAGCCCTGTTTTGGGCTCTGTGTTGACAGCTAGCTCAAAGCCTGGAGCCTGTTTAAGATTCTGTGTCTCCCTCTCTCTCTCTGCCCTTCCCCCACTCATGCTCTATCTCTCTCTGTCTCAAAAATAAACTATAAAAAATAAAAGAAAAAAAGGAAAGAGAAAAAAATAATAATAAAAATAAGACAACAACGAAGTCTGCCACATCAATGGACTCTTCCTCTTTTTTTTTTTACTATTTATTTTTTTTAGAAAGAGAGAGAGGAGACATATGTACAAAGTGGGGAGGGACAGAGAGAGAGAGACAAAGAATCCCAAGCAGGCTTCATGCTGTCAGCACAGAGCCTGACACAGGGATTCTATGAAATCATGGCCTGAGCCAAAACGAAGAATCAGGCACTTAACTGACTGAGCCACCCTGGTGCCCCAATGGATTCTTCCTTTTTCGAACAATTTCTCTGTAGTATGTTACCCACAATAGAACTTCTTTCAAAACTGGAGTCAATCCTTGCAAACTCTATTGCTGCTTTATCACCTAAGTTTATGTACTATTCTAAATCCTTTGTTGTCATTTCAACAGTTTCCACAGCATCTTCAGCAGGAGTAGTTTTATTCTCAAAAGAGGAACTTTCTTTATTCTTCCATATGAAGCAACTCCTCAACCAGTCAAGTTTTATCATGAAATTGTAGCAATTCGGTCACATCTTCAGGCCTCTCTTCTAACTCTAGTTCTTTTGCTCGTTCCACCATGACTGCAACTATCTTCCCTACTGAAGTCTTGAATTGAAAGTCACCCATGAGGGTGGGGATCAACTTCTTCCAAACTCCTATTCATGTTGATATTCTGACCTCTTCCCAGGAATCACAAATGTTCTTAATGGAATCTAGAATGGTGAATCTTTGCAAGGTTCTCAAAGGACTTTTCCCAGATCCATCAGAGGAATCACTATCTATGGCAGTTAGAGCCTTATGAAATGTATTTCTTAAATAAGACTTGAAAGTCTAAATTACTTTTTAATATATGGAGTACAGAATAGATACTGTGTTAGCAGTCATGTAGACATGTCATTATCAGTCATGTAAAGTGTCAATGGATATCTCCATCGGAGCTCTTGGGTGACCAGGTCTCAGAGCACTCATATTTTGAAAGAAGTCTTTATTTCTAAGCAATAGATCTCAACCGTGGGGTTAAAATATTCAATGAAACATGCTGTAAACTGATGTGCTGTCATACAAGCTTTATGGTTCCATTTATAGAGCATAGAAAAGGTAGATTCAACAAAATTATTAAGAGCCCTAGAATTTGGAGAATGGTAAATGAACATGTCGAGTTCAGTAAAATGGTTCAAATTAAAGTCGCCAGCTGCATTAGCCCCTAACAAGAGAATCAGCTTGCCCTTTGAAGCTAGGTATTGACTACACCTCTTTAGCTTTGAAAGTCCTAGATGGCCGATTCTTTCAATGAAAGGCTGCTTAATCTATATTGAAAATATGCGGTTTAATATAGCTACCTTCATTAATAATCTTAACTAGATATTCTGGACGACTGGCTACAGCTTCCAATTTAACACTTCCTGCTTTACCTCACATGTTTATGTTATGGAGATGGTTTCTCTCCTTCAACCTGATGAACCAATGTCTGCTAGCTTCATATTTTTTAATTTTTAAAATTCTTTTATTTTCAAGCTTATTTCTTTTTAAGCTTATTTCTTTGAGAGAGAGAGACAGCAGGCATGGGGAGACAGAATCCCAAGCAGGCTCCATGCCACCAGCGTGGAGCCCAATGTGGGGCTCAATCTCATGAAACCTGAGATCAGAGCTGAAATCAAGAGTCAGATGCTTAACTGACTGAGCCACCCAGGTGCCCCTTCACATTTTTCTTCTGCACTTCTTCACTTCTCTCAGTCTTTGTAAAACTGAAAAGAGCTAGGGATTTGCTCTGGATTAGGCTTTGGTTTAAAGGAATATTGTGGCTGGTTTGACCTTTTATTCAGGCACTAAAACTTTCTCTGCATCAGCAGTTAAGCTATTTCACTTTCTTATCATTCATATGTTCACTAGAGTAGCACTTTTCACTTCCTTCAAGAACTTTGTCTTTGCATTCACAACTTGGCTCAATGGTACAAGAGGCCTAGCTTTTGGTCTATCTTGGCTTTCTACTAAGCTAATCATTTCTCGCTTTTGATTTAAAGTGAGAGATGTGAAAATCTTTCCTTTTCACCTTTCATTTAGAAGCCATTGTAGGATTACTAATTGGTCTAATTTCAATATTGTTGTGACTCCAAGAATGGGGGGGGCGGTGGCTGAAGAGAGAGAAAGATGGGGAATGGCAGTCAGTGGAGTAGTTGGAACACACACAGTTATCGAATTTGCCCTCCTACATGGCTTTGGCTCATGGTGCTCCAAAACAATTACAATAGTAACAAAGACTGGTGATCACAGATCACCATAACAAATACAATAACAATGAAAAGGTTTGAAATATTATGAGAATTATTGAAACCTGAAAAAGAAACACGAAGTGGGCAAATGCTATTAGAAAAATGGTGCAGAAAGCCTTGCTGCACAAAGGATTGCCACAAACCTTCAATTTGTAAAACAACAGATAGCTATGAAGTGCAATAAGGCAAAGCACGATAAAACAAAGTAATCACAACAGATATGACAATGTTTGTTTCATTACGGTGCATACATACAAGGCGTCTGTGGGAGGATATGGAAGAGAAGGATTTGAATGTCTTGTCTCTGGCTACAAACTAAGTACCAGGTAGTAAACTGAGGTGACTCCATTATTCAAGGAGCACATTCAGTCTGCAAATGGATATCCGGGGAAGGTCCTTGACTTGCTGACTTGGGTTTCACAATTATAGACACAGTATGCTATACTCACTCTGGGATAGGTTAAGTTCCCAGCCTACAGAAACTTCCTGGCATTTTTTTTTCTAGATCAAACTGATTTCATATTTCTATTGTTTCCCATCCAACAAACCCACCTCCTCAATATCTGTGACCAGTGCTGAACACACACACAGACATGCACACAAAATGAAAATCTCATTTAGGAGAAACAAAAACTAACCCAAAAGGCTATCCTAGCTGTTCTTTCAAATGGTGAATCATTTCTGCCTCCAATTTTTCATCTTTCCTGAATTCTTTTTTTTTAATTTTTTTAATGTTTTATTTATTTCTAGGAGAGAGAGACAGAGAGACAGCATGAGCAGGGGAGGGTCAGAGAGAGAGGGAGTCGCAGACTGAAACAGGCTCCAGGCTCTGAGCTGGCAGTCAGCACAGAGCCCGACGCGGGGCTCAAACCCACGAACCGCGAGATCATGACCTAAGCGAAAGTCGGACGCTTAACCGACTAAGCCATCCAGGCGCCCCTCATCTTTCCTGAATTCCAACTCATTATATTGCTACTGAAAGCTATACCTTTAATTTAAAAAAAAAATTTTAATGTTTATCAATTTTTGAGAAACAGAGCAAGACTGAGCAGGGGAGGGACAGAGAGAGGAAGCTGTCAGCAGAGACTGATGTGGGGCTTGAACTCATGAACCAAGAGATCATAACCAGAGCTGAAGTCGGACGTTCAATCAACTGAACCACCCAGGCACCACTTGAAAGCTATACCTTTAAATCTAGCTTGAGTTCCTCAAAGTCCTTTCCCCTTAATTCCTCACCTTTCCAAACTACCCAAAAACACATTGCTAATTTTGTTTTGTCTACAGAACTGTGAACTTGTGAATAAAGAAGCAAGGGGTGTCATGTCAGCCAAAGAAGGTTGGATGTTCTTCTCCTTACATGCCATAGCGACCACCTTACCACTAGAAGCGGCTTCTAGTACATCTAGAAAATACCAGGATGGGGAAAGAAGAGATCTCACATTGGTCTTTAGAGGATACAGCATATTTAAATACATCAAAACCATCAAAACCGCAATCTTTACATATCTACCTGGAGCAGTGATGCTTGAGGACCCAGTAAATAGATCCATCTATCCCTTCCCACTGAAACCTCTAATGCCTTTTCACCATAGTAACTAAACTAGTAACTTCGTGTTAAGGTGAGCAATGTAGATCAATGGTTGTGTGAATAAAATATTAGCAATTATTTTTGCTCGTTTTGTGTCGCATATTTAGAAAAGTAATAGAAAATAAACACCAAAATAAATATAAATTGCAAAGACAGAACCCAGTATTTTTATGGCTTCAAAATAGCTGGAAGTTGTAATTCCTGAATCGCTTTCTGATGATATGTATTCGTGAAATGTGCTCAGCACAGAGACAGCTTCTTTCTCATCTTATTAAACCCCCGCAGCAATAATGCTACTGGTGGGGAAGGGGGGAGGCTTCTCAAAGGTTTTGTTTTGGTTTTTTTCTTTCTTTTCTCTGACCTACTTTGTTGTGGTACCAACTTTTCCACATCCTTCCTTCCATTTTCTCCTTGTTAGAGGAGCTGAGCAGAACAAAGAGAGATCCTATGATGGAATAAATAGTGCTCCCTCTCCTCCTCCTGCTCTCTTTAAGAGATATTGGATGTTTTGAGGTATGTTCCTGATCTGTGATATTAATATGAAAGACAAATCCTCTGATTATTAAACATCTTGACACAGCCTGTTAAGACCCTATTCTTGGGCATGTGAGGCAAGTCTCAAATGTTACAGACAGGGATATCCTTATATCCTGAATTGAATTACTAACCATTTCTAGCCCAAAGGAGCTTATTTCCAACTTACTGTTTGCATTACTTGACACGGTTTTTTGCCCTTCCCTATTTCTGTTTAAAGACTATTAGAAATCAGAAGGGGGAATCCTGAGAACTGCTTTATTCTTTAATTCTCCATTCAGTGTGCACAGTATCTTACATCTAATAGCCACTCAATGAACATTCATGGATTTGACAGGACTTGGATTAAGACCGTGCTTTAAACTAAGGCATTGGTTCTTCAGCATTAGTGTGAGTCAGAATCAGCTGGAGAGCTTGTCCAATCAAAGGTTACTGAACCTCAACCCCAGAGTTACTGATTCAGTAGGTCTGCGGAGGGACACTAGACCCTATATTTCTACAAGATTACCAAGTGATGATGATGGTTGCTAGTTGAGGATCACACTTGATGAATCATGGATCACAGAAGTGTAATATATATACACATGTCTACATACATATTCTCTGTAAGCACAGAAAAGGCAAGACCCAGAAATAGATTGGGGTAATCATTTTACAAATGAAGAAAAAAGTTCAGGAAGATTGTTCTAAGTGTTCAGGGATGTTGAGTATCTTTGTCCTAAAGCCAAACAGCTCCTAAATAGTGACGTTCACATTAGCACCCAGATTAACTGTTTCAATTCTATCACGTCTTCCATCCCACATCTCTATCCATTGTTGAGGTTTCAGTTTTGTGATGTCTGCAGACTCTTTAGAGGGCAAAACAGAATAGCAAGCAGACCATCCTCAAGGGAGTCGGGCAAGAACTGGAATTAGAACCCCTAGGTTCTAGACAATTTTTTTTCCTGCTAATTACCTATTCCCCCCCCCCCCCCCCCCCCCCCCCCCCCCCCCCCCCCCCCCCCACCGGCTGCAAGGCCGCTTTCAACAGCCAGACCAACCGGGTGCTTTGTGCCTCCTACCTGTACGTCCAGACGACTTGGCTTTGAAGCACTCAGTGGGTACTTCCCGCACCAGCACCAGCCGGGGTTGGAGACGGAAACCGCGGAGGAAGAAGCCCCAAGATCGCAGTACCCGCATGGGCCCGCATAGCCTCAGCCTTTGCAGCATCAAGATAAGGACCGCCTCGCTGCAAAGCCCAGCAAAAGCTTTGGCGAGTGGCTTTCAGCAGGAGAAGCTAATGAGCAGCTTCCTTTATCAGCACCAGCCGGCCACTGTTGGGAGCGACACGCACCTGTGTGAGCTGCTGGAGAGTCATTTCCTCCATAAGTAGGTCGAGTCCTTCAGAGGGGATGCACGTGGCTCTCAGGAACGTGCCTTGGATGGGGGCCCTGCGCAGGATGACCACCTGGTCCACAGCAGGAAGAACTTGTCTGCCTTCTATGTAGCCACAGGTGACTTCCCCCATCACCAGGCCAGGCATGCATATCGCAACATTGCCCTTGAAAAACATTCACTTAAAATGTTCTTTCTTTCTTCCAACTTTACCATTCCTTTCGATAAAGGTAAACGGTTCCTAAATTTAAAACAAAAACAAAAACACATAAACAAAGCTGAAGCAAGAGTGGTAATCTTTCCTTGCCTGAGATTCATTCATGAAAATGATAACCTCTGCTTTACCTTCGTCATAAGATGGTGTGAAAATCAAGTTTCATAATGTATTTGCAATTAAATATATTTGTTCATAACTACCTCACTGCGTAATGAATCTAGTTTAGTGTATAAAAATAATTTAGAAATCTAAAAGTGTGTTAGAGATTTAAAAGTCTAATTTAGGCAGAGTGATTATAACATGTATTATTTTAGTTTGACAGTGTCTGAATTGAATACAGAGATTAGATTAAGTGTTAATATCTAAGATACTGAGAGTAAGTTATAAAATGAAGAATATGGAATGACCCACCTAGGGATATTATCCACTTTGGAATTAGTAAGAATGCGGTAAGATGCTGCAAGGGCTTCTATATTCTGAAATAAGTACACAATTCTGGTATGAGGAAAGCAACATCGATAACACAGCTGTTTCCCCAAAGGGAGGGAAAACTTTGATTCAGCCTTTCTCCTACCGACTTCCCTTCTTTCTTCTCTTCAATTGCTTTCCAGAAAGTTTTGAAATATCTGTCTACTGAACCTCATATTTGTTTGACATTCTCATGTAATTTCTTTCACGTCAACTAACAGATATTCTAAATGGAACATAAATTTGAAGCCTTTCTTCCAGTGACCCTAATACCCCTCACTTGCTAGGGAGTACCCGAACACATCGTTTCTAGAAGCCCGGCCTTCATCTGGTTATGTTCACTTTCATTGAATTCAACTGAACCACAGAATATTGAAGCCAAAAGCCACCTTAAGACAACAGTGGGTCCCCACTCCCTCATTTCACAGATGAGGAAGAAGGGAACTTAGACTAGTGGTTAAAATCACATAGCTACTTAGTAACGAGGCTTGTACTAGAACTGAGGGACCTGCCACTCCCTGACAGCTTTCTCTTGGCCATACTGTGCTACTCCCTTTGGAGTCTGCACCTTTACCTGGGAAAGAAACTAAGAAACATGTTAGAGCCAAATCATAGGTCCTCACTATGAGGTAGACGTTCCAGAAAAAAGTGCAGAAAGTACAGGGGAAAAAATTAGATGGGACCAGACAATTGCATTGGGATCCTGAACTGATTTGCTTAACGCTGATCTGAAACGTGTGGCTTTACCTCAGTGAGCCCCAACATAATTTTTATGAAATGGAGACCAAAAATAGCTGTATTAGAAGGTGGATGCTGTGACAGACTATGGTCCTCTCTGGCCACAATATAGTAGAGAAAAAATAAATATGTCCTCATTCTGTTATTTCTCACCCTGTTCCCTCTTTCTTCAAGTAATACCTACCACCGATCAATATTTCTCTCACTGCATCTGTAGAATTCAATTCTTAAAAGTTCCTTCTTGCCACTGTGACTTCTCTTTGCACCCCTTATGCTAGTTTTCCCTTCCCTTTCAGTCTTTCTCTTTTACCGCGAGTGAGCAGAAGATATCTTTCCCTTTCTCCACTACACTTTCACGAACATCTTTTGGGACACCCACAATGCGTGGAGATTGCTTACAGTGAAAAGATGAAGCCAGCAGTACCCCTCCCATATTACCTTCCTCTGTAGTTTGAGGACCCTTTCAACAGTGCTCCTAATATTCTTTTAGTAACCAATACACATCATCCAGGCATTTGGAAAATGGCTAATGACATATGCCCAATCTGGCTGAAAAATGCCTTCACAGAGTGAATATGAAATTTCAGAGTTTTTACTCAATTCTTGCTTCATCCATTGTATGGTCACTTTTAGGAAGCCTTCATTACATACCTGTTGCCTCAGCAAAATATGTGACCCTTGTCTGAATTCCACTTTGACCTCCCACCACTGTTGAAATACCAAGTTTGAAAGAACAAGTAGAAAGAATATTCTTAAGAGATCCAGAGAATCATTCACTTGAAAATTTCTCCATTATTTTGCAACTCGAAGAAGTTGCCAACATCATTGCAAGATTTGGCTTCTGGACACCTGGAAAATATGAGACTTGAATATTTCATGTTGACGCTCCGTCCTCTCTTCCCCTGGGGATGGGGAGAGAGGCTGAACTGCATGTGTTAATCCTGTTGCTGGACGGTAACTTAGCATATGCGCAGGGGCTTCCTGATAGGGATATTTGTCTTTCGATATTTACCCCCTACCTTTCCATGCAAAATGAGTTTATTTAGCTGTTCTTATTTTGGAACAAAGTATTGCTCAGGAGCAGCTTTAGCCCCAGGTAAAGGACGCGGATGTTTATAGGGTTGGTGGGATTTGTTTTGTTTTTTGTTTTTCTGGTTTTTTTTTTTTTTTTAGTCCAAAAGCCTCCTACAAAATTTTTTTCCTAATAGCTCTCTTGAAATCCCCATATTAGTCATTTCTGTGGAATGAAGCAGTGGGGAAAAAAAAAGCATTTGATAAAATATACAAGCTAACTCAAAGACATGGCACATAGAGCCCTTTTACTTCCTGATCAACTAGACAGTCACTTAGAAGGACTCAACAGAAGAAACATGTGAAAAGAAGAGGAAAAACAAGCCTTGGAGCATGTCCAAACTTAGAAGGGCAACAATATCTAAACAGTCAAAGGAGATAACAGAAAGGAGGTACCCCAGATATATGCCTCCTGATTTGAAAATGATTGCTCAGGACCAACCCTGATGCTGTGTAGTCTTACTTCCCTCTGTCCATCTGTCCATCCATCCATCCTTCCATCCGTCCATCCAACAAATGTTTATGGAGTAATTTTGAATGGGGCACTGTGATACTACATTAAGAACACAGAGATGGAAAGAGTCTCGAGGCTTTCCTCTTAAAACATACAAAGAATAAAAGCATCTAAGTAAAATTTACAAGTCAGTCTTAGATGCTGTAATAGATACCAGCTGATGGGGCTATAATGAGAATAAAATCTCTTTATCTTGTGACAGACATTGTTATATAGATGAAGTACACATTTACTCCTTTCAATTATGCTCTCAGGTAGATACTGTTATTAAGTCCATTTTACAGATAAGAAAATGGTGATAGACCGTAAGTAACTTGCCCAAATCCTACAGATAAAAGGAGACAAGATTAGGATTTTGAACCCTGGTTATCAAACTCCAAAATCCATTTTCCAAATCTCTGCTGCATAGCTCACGAGAGTCCCCAGGGGTCAGAGCACAGCTAAATAAAATCTTACAGAACTAAATATGAGAAATATTGCCCAGATTCTAACAGTCTTCTTTACTTGAATTTTCAGCTAGTCAGGAAGGAAATATAGTTCTTCAGCTAAAATTGGGAAGAATGTATGGTTATTATAGTCATTGCTTCATTCCCTAGAGCCACAGTATAATCAACATGACTGCTGTAAGCTTAAACATCAAGGTTATTCATTGGCGAGCTATATCCTCAAGGATGAAAAGAGTGGGTAGGACAACTTTGAGTTATGATGATTTGTCTATTTTCATTGTGAGTAGTGATAGACATTTGGATATTAGGCTCACAAAAGAGATAAATGATAATTTTTTAAAAAAGTATAAGGAGGCCAGTGAAATTTGTGAGCAAGACCAATTTTGTCAGAATATGGGGAGGAGACCTAGGAGACTGAGGCATCTAATTTGATACACTTATAAGCCACAAACATGTCTGAATGACCAAGAGCCAGCCACCACCACAAAATAACCAGGATAGGTTGGAGTCAGCAGGGAAGAGCTGGGAAGAAGGCCAGGCCAATAATGAAAGGGGGCATTAAGGTACACATTAAACTCTCCAAAGGGGGGAAAAAATAAGCAAAATTTCCAAGACATCCCTAACAAAAAGTTGAAGTATTAACATTTTTGCTAAAGTAGCAAAAATGGCAAATTTGCTGGTTTCGCTAAGTACATGATACTGCCTTCTTTTTCTCCCTTGACGCGGGGAGGTGGAAAAGCGTCACTGAGCAATCGGGAGGATGGAAGAGACTTTTCAGAAGCGGCACATCAACCAATTACTTGGAGTTTGAAGGGAGCAGTTTATTTTTCTGGCACAGAGAAATCAGCATATTTGGAGCGGGCACCCAATGGCTTAGTCCCGCTCCCTGAGCGATTTGGGATTCCAGATGGGAGAGGAGCTGTCTTCTTTCAAGGAGTAAAGCTGCCGCTGGAACCCAGGGCACTTGATTGAAATTTCAGACATCTGATTTTGTCAGAGTTCGGATCCCTTTCCTTTGAAATGCCCTGCCTTAATCACCGCTTTAACCCATTGCCAATCTTGCCCGGCAAGCATGCCTTCCTATGATTGGGAAAATTAATGAACAGGCACTGGCTAATATAATTAAACCCAAACACTCCTGATTTCAGTATGGAGAAAAAGCCATCGCCCTGAGTTTCTCTTGACAACACACAAGTCTTGCCATCCCCGAACTGTTTAATTATTGAAATCAACTGTAACAGTACACCGGATAGGGGCAGAGGTCGCCCAACAGTACTGGAAGTCAGAAAGCAGGCAGGGGCTGACAGCGAGCCAGCCAGCGCCTCCGGCTGCAGCCTCAAACCCACGCGCTCTTTCTCAGGCAGCCTGCTCCTGGTAGGTAGGGTGATCGCGGACTCCCTCGCTCAGATTCCAAAGGTCCGACGGTGCTTGCTTGTTTTAAGACCAGCCAAAATATGCTCGGTGACCACCAGGACATTGCGATTCCCATGCCCTGCCACATTCCTCGTCTCCAGTCCCAGGAGGTTTTTTTCTGTCTCCCTACGTGCAATCCAGGATGTAGACAAAATGAATTCCAAGTGACCTATGTGGGGGTGGATTTTTTTTAGAAACAAACAGCAAATTAAGAGAGGGGAAAATCCTGTTCTCACTTTTTTGTTCTTTTCTTTCTTTCTTTCTTTCTTTTTTTTTTTTGGAAGGGAATGTATATGTTTATTTTCTCAGAGACACTTTCTGGCAATGACAACAGAACTCAGTTCTATGAAAGTATCTTATTTTCCCCCAATTTGAAGATACAAACTATCAGTCCCCTACTTTGTTTTAACTTCCTTTTCTGCCTCCCAGACCGAACTGAACCTGTGACAGTTACTTTCTTTAAATAGAGATGTCGTATTTTTATCGTTTTAAATTTTTTTAAATGTTTATTCATTTTTGAAAGACAGAGACAGAACATGCGTGGGGGCGGAGAGAGGGGGAGATGCAGAATCTAAAGCAGGCTCTAGGCTCTGAGGTGTCAGCACAAAGCCTGATGCGGGGCTCAAACCCACGAACCACGAGATCATGACCTCAGCCGAAGTCAGATGCCTAACCAACTGAGCCACCCAGGCCCTCTTAGATGTCCAATTTTCTATGACTCTAGAATAACAGCATTTCCTGGAAAGGTAGGGATATTTTTTCTAATATGCCCTAGTAATATTTCAAGTATTACCAAAGATGATTGGGGGGAAATAGCTGGAACAGTTTGCTGGAAATATTAAATCTCGGTAAATCAGTGTAAAGGTGTGATTTTCAAATGTTAGCACTTAATATTCAAGATTATTACTTACTAATCAAGAAACGTTATAAAAATAAGTGTATTCAATGGTTTGATAAAAAGATAATGTGTAAATATTTTCTGTGCTCCAAATTACAAATAGAAGTTCTCTTTTAAAGGAAAAAGAATATCAGAAGTAACAGGGTTTTCTGTAGTACTGCACATGGCCTGATGTAAGCTCGTCCTCAGTCTTTGTATCCTACGCCATTCTCTTGGATGTCACTCCTGAATGTCACATCCCTTGCTCCATGACTAGCATCAATAGAACCTGCTATTTCTCTCACCTTATTAAAACTTGTTCTAAGGCTAGGCAATGATAAAGCTGTAAATGGGCTTAGTAATATTTTAAATAGAGGCCTTGGATATGTGGCCCCTTTTTGGGACCAGCAAAGGTAATGGCAGGACAAGGTATTGATGGGTATGCAAACCATTTTTAGCCAAACTGAACACATAAACGATTAATGATTGCACCGGGACAAGAAGCCTAAGTCAAAACTACCCCAGGTAAATGGGACACCTTTTGTATTTACCTAAATATTGGATAGCAAAGAAACTAATGTTTAGACATACATTAGGTGGCTGTATCCTGCTATTTTCCTAACCAAACTACCCTCTCCCTTTCTCTTTCATTTACGGCCCCAACTCTGAGGCCGAATTCCCAGATCAACAGTGCCAGCTTTCTAGGGTCTCAACTCAACCTTTGCCATCTGCACACCTTCTCCAGTCTTTCTAGATAGATTTGCTGGGAATGAGTGGGACTTTGGTGTCTCCAGGCCAGGCTTCCAGAGTGAGAACTCTCTGGCATCACTCAGACCCTCTGTCCTGGGCTTGCTGCCTGGGAGCTAAGAGTCCCCATGCGAGAAAGTCTTCATGGATTATGCATGGTCCCATGGGGGAAACAGTAAGGACATGTGAAGTGCAGTGGGACTCTATCATAAGCTGACTTAGTAGTACAAAAATTTAGTACCATTGAGGAATACCTGGGTGGCTCAGTCCGTTAAGCGTCTGACTTCGGCTCAGGTCACCATCTCACTGTTCATGAGTTTCAGCTCTGCACTGAGCTCTGTGCTTACAGCTCAGACCCTGGAGCCTGCTTTGGATTCTATGTCTTCCTCTTTCTCTGCCCCTCCCCCACTCACACTCTGTCTCTGTCTCTCAAAAATAAACAAACATAAAAAAATTTTTTAATTAAAAAAAACAATTTAGTACCATTGGAAGAGTCCTATTCACCAGAGTACGATAGTGCATAGAGAAGAGACCAGGCGCTATCACATGAATTTAGTTCTAGCTCTCTCCAGATAACAAATATGATAACAAGAACATCCTTAGCAGTTCCTTTGGATAAGCTTTGTGAAAAGTTAAAGAATGGCTAGCAGTGATTTTCAGTATTTAGTATTTATAACAATCACCGGGGACCATTTGAAAGAGTTCCTGGGTTCCATCCTTTAGCAAATGTGATTAGTTGCACAAGAATCAGTATGTACATATAATAGCGCATCAGGTGATTTGGAGGTCAGGGCTCCATAGAGCTAAAAGCACTGGAAAAAAGGCTTCATTTTCTCTCAGCTGTTCTCTTACCAACACACAGGATGCCAGGGGCCTGTAGGTAGCTGTTCCGGATTGCCTACAAGCCCTCCTGTATTAGGAGAGATGTGCAGACCTGCCTAAGACTAGAGAAGAGACTTCTACGCCCCTACACAACTGGTATGGTGTACATCCTGGGAAAAGGGACCACTTTGGCCCAGGCTTGAAATGAAGGACTAAGATCAATCTCCAGAGAAATAATGTTAAGTATAGCCTAAACCCCATTCAAGGAGAAACTGCTATTCCCTTTATGATCCAGCCTTGGCAAACCGAAGTTACAATGTGGCCCAGCCGCCCCAGCGATGTACAGGAACAGACTACAGAAAATATGAATGGAAATTGCTGGTAGGGAAACATCTGAATTTTTCAAACAAGGTGAATTTTCCTCCTGGTTATCTAATTTAGCATTTCAAGATGAGAAGAAACTCGGCAACTGGAAACTGTACTTAATCCGTTCTTTAAATAGCATCACAGCGTTTTTCATTTCTCTCCACACTGCATTTTGTTGTTTTTGTCTCAGAGGCTTTAACACAGGGCCAGGACTTGCACTGGGAGGCCTGCGGATTACAGGAAATAATGACCTGTATATATTTAGTTGTTCGAAGGATATTAGAGTAGCCTGATTTTTATTATTCCCCATTGCCCCCCGTTCTCTGGTGTAATAACTTGCCCCGTTCTCTCATTTACTTTTACATCATCAGAAATGTTTACCATTTAGCCCAGATTCTCCCATGACCAATCAAGACCTGCTGCTAGCTAGGTTAACAAAACCTTCCATAGAATGGGAGGCCTTCCTGACGCAGGCCAGCCAAAGACACCGAAGGGATGATCTTTCTGGAAAGTACGTGACCTGGAGAAATTTACCCACTTCTTCCCTTAGGTAGGCGGTGACCACTATATGCCCCTGCTATTGAATGTGACAGCTAACCTTTTCAGGACTGATGTCATTTTAGATTAACCTTCTCCTATAAAAATGTGTAGGCAATTTCCTTCTATTTAATTTTTTAATTGTTAATCTATCAGTGTATTTCCAGTGGTGCCGCCTCCCTGTCCCTCTCACCCCATCTCTTACCAGTAAGCTCATCTATTTAATGTTAGCATCCAAAATCTAAAATTCCACTGCTTGTATTTTTTTTAATTTGGAGGAAAAAGCTTATCTGTTGAGGTTTTCTTTAAGAATCATAATTAGGTGTTTAGATCATGATTTCATTGAGATTTTCTAGTTCCATAGCACATATCATCTGAGTTTGGCAGCATACTAGAGTGGGGAGGGAGGGGCGCTGCTGAAAATACATCTGTATTTGAGATGAAAATCATAATATCTTCAGAAGATTTGCAACTTACCAGCTTTTCTTTGCATGGCAACTCTATATGTGGTTTATAGACTCTTCGAAATGAAACTAACATTTGAAAGGTAGGCGAAACGGATTTTTGTTAGATCCAGTGTGTTTCTCTGACAATTGATGGAGTTGTGTGCATTCTCTAAATTCCATTGCCACAGTGTGAGTTGTGGGCTCTGTGACCAGCAGGGTTTGGCAGGATAGAAATGAAGAGAAGGAGTAAGTAGTTTTAATAATCACAACCTCTGAAATTCACTCCAACGTGATCATATTTTAAGAGCTCAATAAATTTGGCCTTTATAAACTTTTCTTCATCCCTTCCCAAACATTTCTTTTCAGTCTGGACAGTTGCCTCATTATTAAATAGGTTCTCTATTCCAAAACAAACTCCAGTCACTAGTATTCATTTTACTTTAATTGCCTTCAGCCTCTTTTATTATAAGATTAATTATTGGTTTGGTTCTGTCCCCTCCCCGTCCCTTCTGAAACAGCAGCTATCTACCTCGTTTTCCTACTTAGAGTTTCTTAAAAAGAATATTTTTCCTTTTTCATACTCTCTCAAATTAGATACCTCTGGATGTTCCCCACATCTTCCTAAATCTTAACCAAATCCTCTCAACTCTCCTAGTTTAACACAATTTTTCAAACAGACTGCTACTTTATAGCAACTCTAACAACCAGACCATAGTTTTATTACTGGAGCTTAGGCAGTCTCTCTTACCAAGTCAGCTGCCTTGCTCTAAATCCTAATTCTAGGTGACATGGTAACTTGGCTGGGTCTGGCTTCAGAGGTCACAGAAATGCTTTTGGAATACTCGGCTCACTAACCCTCCACGGACCTTTGAGCCTCAAGAAAATTTGGGATATGAATAGTTTATACCTCAGTGTGTATTTAAATCAGCTAATGCTTATCCTTTCCAGAGAGTTCACCAGGTGGTTGACCACAGGGCTGGGGCCGAGGGAGGAGGATAGGGTATAATGTAGTGCAGTGGAAAAGAGAAATACTGATTGTTTTCTCTGCAGTGACAAATAGATTCAATTGCCAAACTTCAATTAGAAAATATTCATTCCAATTTATTATATTTATTCCAAAATGATTTCATAGAGAGTCATGAAAACAAATATGATAGCAGGATAGACATGATATGTTGAAGCATTTATCTTAAGATAAGATTTGGATTTTGCTCTATGTATTTTTCTCTCTTCCTTTTTCTTGGAGGTTTATTTACATATTTTCAATTCTATCCCATCTATCTGTATGTCTGTCCTTACACCAGCACCAAGCTGTCTTGACTACTATAGCTTTAGAGTAAGTTTTTAAAACAGGATTGTGAGTCATTCAACTTTGTTCTTCTATTCTGAGATTATTTTGATTATTCTGGTTCCTTGAAATGAATTTTAGGACAGCTTGTCAAGTTCTGCAGGAAAATCGACTTAGATTTTGATAAGGGTTGTGTTGAATCTATAGACCAATTTGGGAAATATTACCATCATAACAATATTAAATATTCTTATCTATAACATCAAACATCTTTCCATTAATGTAAATCATATTTGAGGAGCCTGGGGGGCTCAGTGATCTGAATGTCCAACTCTTAGATTTGGCTCAGGCCATGATCTCACAGCCTGTGGGATCGAGCCCAGCATCCGACTCCATGCTGTCTATGGAGCCTGCTTGGGATTCTCTCTCCCTCTCTCCCTGCCCTCCCCTTCCTCCCCTGCAGCTCGCACACATACACACACACACTCTCTCTCTCTCAAAATAAGCAAAGTTAAAAAACAGTCTTTAATTTCTTTCAACATTTTTTTTAGTTTTTTAAAAATTTTTTATTTCTGAGAGAGAGAGAGACAGCGTGAGCAGGAGAGTGTCAGAGAGAGAGGGAGACACAGAATCTGAAGCAGGCTCCAGGCTCTGAGCTAACTGTCAGAACAGAGCTGGACGCAGGGCTTGAACCCACAAACTATGACCTGAGCCAAAGGCAGATGCTTAACCGACTGAGCCACCCAGGTGCCCCTTTTTTTAGTTTTAAGAGCATACATTTTGTACCTTATTGATAAATTTATCCCTAAGTATTATGTTTCATTGAGTTGTTTTCTTAATTTTGTTTTCAGATTGCTCATTGTAACCTTGCTGAACTCATTTATTTGCTCTAAAGTTTTTAGTGGATTCTTCAGGATTTTCTACATATAAGACCATGGCTGCTGCAAATACAGAGAGTTTTAATTTTTCTTTTCCAATCAGGCTGTCTTTTATTTCTTTTTCTTGCCCAGTTTCCCTGGCCAGAATCTCCAGTAAAATGTTTAATATAAGTTGCAAGAGTAACATCTTTGTCTTGATCTTAGGTGGAAACCATTCAGTCTTTCATCATTAAGAATGATCGTAGCTAATGGGATTTTTTCATAGATGTCCTTTATCAAATTGAGGAAGATCCCTTCAATGCCCAGTTTATCTAGTGTTTTTATCATGACAAAATGTTGGATTTTGTCAAAAGCTTTTTCTGCATCTGTTAAGTTGATCATATAGTTTTGTCCTTTATTCTGTTGACATTGTGTATTCTATTAATTTCATTGCAGAAATAAAACCATCTTTGTATTCTGGGATAAGTCTCTCTTTTTCATGGTATGTCATCCTTTTGTCTTTTTTTTTTTTTTTTAATTAATGTTTGAGAGTGGGTGAGGAGTCAGAGAGAGAGGGAGACAAAGAATCCAAAGCAGGTTCCAGGCTCTGAGCTATCAGTACAGAGCCTGATGCGGGGCTTGAACTCACAAACTGAGAGATCATGGCCTGAGTGGAAGTCAGATCATGACCTGACTGAGCCACCCAGGCACTCAGCACTGAATCTTACAAATGGCAGAATTCATTAATGAAGCCAACTGGGTTTGGGTTTTTCTTTGTAGGAGGAGGGTTTTAAGTTCCTGAATCAGTCTTTACTTGCTACATGTTGCCCTCAGCTGTATTTGTGTAACTCTAAACATGGAGGCATTTTTCTCTTATTTGTAAAAGCCAAAACTCATTGAGGAAAACATCTTTGGTCTCATGATAATGAAGGAGAATGAAGAGAATTTCTTCAAATGCAGTCGTAAGGAAAGAAGGAGAGACTTCCCTGAACCAGGGCGAGAGTAGGTGGACCCGGCACAATTTGTACCAGGCTCTATTGAGGGGCCAACACATGGTAGCAGGGATGTGACCAACTAAAGATACTGGACATGAAGTCTGGGCTCTCAGAATCTCCAACTTTCTCCTGCCTCTAGAGACTCTGGGAGCTGCAGAGTCATGAGAACTACAGGTACCTGTATAAGCTGGTACAAATGCAACCTCAGTAAAATGTAGTATGGATTTATGACTGATTTCTGAAGGAACTCCTCCACACTGAAACTTCTAGAACTCATGGTAGAATAGGGCTTTTGGGATTTAATTTGATTTAAAGAAAATTAAGGTAGACATCTTAATTTGTTGACTAAAATTTGTAAGAAGTTGTTAACATACTACATGTTCATGATTCTCCACAATAGATTAGCCCCACCTGACTGGTCCGTTAGCAGAGCTGAGTTATCTAAAAATTCTTCTAGGTTGTTAGTCCCTTTCAGTACAGTACAGAGATTATGCTCCCTGGGTCTGAAGCCATAGTGCCTGGAATTGATGCCTGGTTCAGCTACTTAGTAGTTATTGGACCTCAGGCAATTTACTTAGTCTCTCTCTTCCTTAGTTTCTTAATATTTAAAATAGAGATAACATATAATACCTAATGTAATAGCTATCATGAAAAGTTATATGACAGTTGTAATTTATCCATTATCTACTAATATAAATGATACTGTCACCAAAACTAACTTGCTGAAGAACTAGATTCTATATGATGTGTAATTTTTATTGAACTTATGAAGTATCTTCCTTCTTCACTACCCCTGCCTCTGATATGGCCCCTTCATCCCTGCTGTCACCCATTTTCAACCTACTAGTTCCCCTTTATTTTCCACACTTTTAAAGACATAGAGACTCTTTTTCTCTTCACATTATCTTTCATATTCTCTCCTTTGTCTCTATGGCCTCATGGTTTTCACACAAATTATTGAGAAACCCTCTTAAATCTTTCTACCTCCAGTGTTGCCGTTCTTTTTCCAGTAAATGAGTTCTAAGTGCCTGTATATGTCAAGTTTGGTACTCGTCTTTTAAGTCCAGTATTTGGGGCACCTGGGTGGCTCAGTCAGTTAAGCGTTTGACTTCAGCTCAGGTCATAATCTCACAGTTGGTGGGTTCAAGCCCTGCATCAGACTCTGAGCTGTCAGAGCCTGCTCCAGTTTCTCTCTCTCTCTCCTCCTGTTTATGCTCTCTCTCAAAAACAAAAAAAAATAAAAAATAAAATTTAAAAAAACAATAAATAAATCCAGTATGTCAGATCCATATCAGAGCCCTGCAGAAAAATATTGCCATACCCATTTTACAAATGCAGAAATGGGTGGGGAAAGACTTGGTGACCTTCCACCCCAGTTCACTTGGCTAATACATGGCAGGTCTAGCACACAGATTTGGTCTGAGTCTTTAGTCCGTGCTGCTGCTTATCTTTCAAGCTGCTGCCAAAGTAATTTTGGTACAGTGCAGTTTTGATTATAACACACTCAGCTCAATGGGTCCTTATTGCCCATAAAATAAAGCCTAAACTCTTAGCTTTAAAATTCAAAGCCTGCTATAATCTGGCCCAAATCTCATTTCCAGCCTCTCTACTCATTGATCCTTCTCACACCCACTACACTCCAACCAAAATATATCACTTTTCATTTGCAAGGATGCCTTTGCACATATCTGTCCCTTGTACTGGAATATTCTTCTACCCAGTGCCACCCCCACCATAAGGGCTTGAAATCTCAGATGGATGTAAAATCCCCTGCTCTCTTCTTCCACAGGAGTTTGCATTGATCTGCTTCATGCAAAATTACTACCAGTGCTGCTGGCTTGGTGAATACGTGAGGGAGCTGGGAGGATTCTCACGGCCTTCTACATTACCCACACAAGAAGCAGCCCTGACAGGGGCCCCTCAGGGTAAAGAAATGTCTTACTACTTTTCTGCCCAATCATCCATCCTTTCAGTAAGTCTAAATGAGGGCATCCAGCCTATGGATACCACCAGCGCAACCGCATGGACACCTGGGTCAATCTTGCCCATTTCACAGGCTTATATTAAGATGATAGGAGTTCAAAGGGCCTTAAACAGATTACAGAAATGGCTATATTAACATCAACTTCCTGACGAAGTGATTAGAAGAATACTACAGGGTCTTTGTCAGGGACCCAAGAGGTTATGTGGTCCATGAATTTACTATGGACACAAGGCACTTCACAAAGTCTGCAAATATTGACTGTGGATGTGGCCAAAAGGCTCGAAGACTATGCTTCTGTAACCTGACAGCAGAATTCCTTTTTCCCAACTCAATCTCCCAGCTAGTGGCTGAGTGGTGGATGACTCAGGAGAAGAGTTCACTTCTTAGATGCATTGCCTCCTTCATATACCTGACTGCAGCAGTGTTTGTGGAAGGGGGAGAAGGGGCTAGGAGAGAAGTGATGATTAAAGTTACACCCAAAATTTCCAGATCATATTCTATCTTCAACTTTAACATTCTTTTGATGTTTGATAGAATGATTTCCACACTAGCTCAAAGGGTAGGATTGTTCAAGTACCTGACCTATAGTAGGCACTCAGCACATATATGTTGAAAGAAAGAAAGAAAGAAAGAAAGAAAGAAAGAAAGAAAGAAAGAAAGAGGAAGAGAGAGGAAAGAAAGAAATGAAGAAAGAGAAAAAGAAAGAAAGAAAGAAAGAAAGAAAGAAAGAAAGAAAGAAAGGAAGGAAGGAAGGAAGGAAGGAAGGAAGGAAGGAAGGAAGGAAGGAAGGAAGGAAGGAAAGAAGGAAGGAAAGAAAAGAAAGACAAAGACAAGACACCTGGGTGCCTCAGCTGTTTAAGTGACTCTTGATTTCAACTCAAGTCATGATCTCAAGATTCCTGAGTTCGAACCCCACATTGAACTTTATGCTGATAGCATGTGGAGCCTGCTTGGAATTCTCTCTCCCTCTCTCTCTGCTCTGGTCCCTTGACTCACAGGGGCATGCTCTCTCTCACACAAAACAAATAAATAAACAGAAAGGAAGGAAGGAAGGAAGGAAGGAAGGAAGGAAGGAAGGAAGGAAGGAAGGAAGAAAGAAAGAAAGAAAGAAAGAAAGAAAGAAAGAAAGGAAGGAAGGAAGGAAGGAAGGAAGGAAGGAAGGAAGGAAGGAAGGAAGGAAGGAAGGAAAGAAGGAAGGAAAGAAAAGAAAGACAAAGACAAGACACCTGGGTGCCTCAGCTGTTTAAGTGACTCTTGATTTCAACTCAAGTCATGATCTCAAGATTCCTGAGTTCGAACCCCACATTGAACTTTATGCTGATAGCATGTGGAGCCTGCTTGGAATTCTCTCTCCCTCTCTCTCTGCTCTGGTCCCTTGACTCACAGGGGCATGCTCTCTCTCACACAAAACAAATAAATAAACAGAAAGGAAGGAAGGAAGGAAGGAAGGAAGGAAGGAAGGAAGGAAGGAAGGAAGGAAGAAAGAAAGAAAGAAAGAAAGAAAGAAAGAAAGAAAGAAAGAAAGAAAGAAAGAAAGAAGAAAGAAAAAAGAAAGAAAGAAAGAAAAACAGACTAAAAATCAAAACAATGAAAATGACCAGACTGAGCCCTAACCACATCAACTGAAAGAGGCCTAGAAACTGTACATTTAACAAGCACGGCCTGGATGAGTGTGGGTCACATTACCTTAGGACAGAGACTTCCAAACTTAGCTGATTACCAGAATCACTTGGAGAGTTTTTAAGACCCGCAGATACTTGAACCCGCATGTGGACCTCCTGAATTAGGGTCTAAATAGAGAAATCTGTGTTCTAAAACAAATTCTCAGATGGTTTTAGACCCGTGAATTGCTACAGTAGAATATGTTGTATTGAATTTGCTCACACATGGAACTGAAGTCAGACAGTGGGTAATGAGATCAGCTTTGTTCTTTAAAAAAAAAAAAAAAACACTTTCTTGTTTAGGTAACATTTGTCAAAACTCATTAAAAAGTACATGTAAGATTTGTGCATTTCACTATGCATAAATTTTATCATAAAAATATGTGAACATATATAGTAGACATACAGAATGTAAATTCTACCAATGATACACATGCTAAAGTCCTTAAGGGTTAAGTGTACTGATGACTATGATGTACTTTAAACTCATCAAAAAGAGGGGCGCCTGGGTGGCTCAGTTGGTTAAGTGTCTGACTTCAGCTCAGGTCATGGTCTCACGGTTCATGGGTTCGAGCTCCGTGTTGGACTCTGTGCTGACAGCTCAGAGCCTGGAGACTGCCTCAGATTCTGTGTCTCCTCTCTCTCTGCTCCTCCCCATTCATGCTCTGTTTCTCTCTGCCTCTCAAAAATAAATAAAAGTTAAAAAAAGTTAAACTCATCAAAAAGAAAAGTGGATAGATGGATAAATGGACATGCAATAAAGCAAACAGAGCATATTGTAGAATGTAGGTTTTGTGTATATACGTTTTCACTCTATTGTCCTTTCAACTTGTTTTGCTGTCTGAAAATTTTTATCGTAAAATGTTGAGGAGACAAAAAAGAAAAGAGAATGAGAATAAATACCAGAGAGAGGTAAAACTGAAAGTATAATCATGGAAGAAAGTTTGACAGAAAAGATTAGAACTAGCTGAGCGATAAACCCCTCTGGGTTCATCTCCAATAGAGAGGTAAAGGAAAAACCAAGAGCAATGAGGAGGAAGATGGTAATGGAGAGAAGAAATTCACTGCCCTGAAAGAGGAACCAATTTTCTTCATTGTCTCTTTCATTAAGACATAGGAATTATTAGATGAGGTGAAGGATATTGTCAGATAAGAATTTTGGCTAATCAAAAAAAAATGAATTCCATCTGGAATTACTGGCTTGGTGTGTTTTATACATTATTTCTGGATGTTAATTTGGTTTTATTCAGATCCTTTTTGTGAGAGTGCCTATCCAGAATTTAAGATATCCTTAGGAATTAAGAGGGAGGGAAGTGGCCAGCAGTAGCCATATTCCATGTAATTAATTATTTATACAGATTCATGTCATAATATGCTGATACAGATTTATTTAGTCGTCTCTGAATACATTTTATGTTCCATGTTAGCCTAAAAAATAGAGCATGGAGAATATGTCTTATTCAACGTGCCTAGCTTAGTGCCTTACACATAATGGATGCAGGGTTCAGAATTCTTTGGCAGTGTATTTTCAACATAGAAGACTCAGAGCCCAGTATTACATTCACCTACTAGTGGTGAGTTTGGCAGGTGAAGAGGGACATTGAGCATCTCTCTAAGAAAGGGGAGACACAGATTGCCTTGAGTCAGAGTCGGGTATTGCCTTACAATCTTAAAGGCCATTATGTGGACAACTTAAGGCAAGATTTCTCAAACTTGGTGTTATTCACATTTGGGGCTTGTTAATTGTCATGTGGAACAGTCCTGTGCCTTCTGGGATGTTTATCTGCCTCCCTGGCCTCTACTCACTAGATCCTGTAGCATTGCTGCAGTTATGACAATAAAAATGATCTCCAGACTTTGCCAATATATCCCAGTCCTTGTGGGCCAAAAATCACATCCACTTGAGAACCACTGGCAATGAGCCAAAACAAAACATCTTGGAGATTTGAACCCCCAAATCCGTGGAAACCACCCAGATGAAAGGCCACTTTGAAGGAGCTTTTTTTTTTTTTTTAAATGTTTCATTTATTTCTAGGAGAGAGAGAGAGAGAAAGAGACAGCGTGAGCAGGGGAGGGTCAGAGAGAGAGGGAGTCACAGACTGAAACAGGCTCCAGGCTCTGAGCTGGCAGTGAGCACAGAGCCTGACGCGGGGCTGGAACCCACAAACCCCGAGATCATGACCTAAGCGAAAGTCGGACGCTTAACCAACTAAGCCACCCAGGCGCCCCGAAGGAGCTTTTGAAAGAAGGGAAATCCAATATAAACAACAACAATAACAACAAACTGAGGGTAACGTTTTGAAGAGAAAGACAGGATGTGGAGCCTACAGTGATTCCTTCACCCAACTAGCTTACAGCTACTGAAGCCACAAGTCTGTTTCTGCAAGACTTAGGAGCTGATGATATCATCCTGGCTGAGATTAACGTAGGAAAAACATTTGTCCATAGAATGTAGCTACACATATCCATGATACAGGCCTAGTCCTAGGGTCCGAGACACAGAGGAACTTGCTAAGCGATAGTCACAATGCAGCATCAGGGAAACAGGGATGGATGGGGTGGGAACTGAGTTAACGGTACTCAGATTTTGAGCCAGGACAGCTTTCCTGTGTAGATTCAAGAAGTACATGTGCACACAAACGCAAGTCTGGTCCTGATTACTGTGTAAAGATAGGGGCCTGAATGATGACTAAGGAAAAGCCAAGTTCTGAGAACTATGGCATCTAGAGCATAATTTGATCTGAGATTTTATATGACTGAAGGCACTACAGGGTTTAAGGGACAAATTAGAGTCTGGCTTCAACCTTGATGTCCCAAGGTTAGCGGCAGACAGGATGTCATGGGCGAGATAAGCAGCAACTGTGATTCAGACTGGGCAGGACCACCCCTAGTGCTCTGGCTGTATACCCCTACACAGTCCTAGGAACCCAACAGAGTGAGTCAGGAGAGGCTAATACTCCCTGTCTGCCCCAGGAATCATGCATCGGAAGGTTTTGCAATGACCTGGCTAAAATACTCAAGATATAGCATCGTATGGGAATAAAAGGACACAAAATTGTATAGATAGTGTGATCTTACTTTTATATTAAAGCGGGAATAGATGTAATCATAGCTAACTAGATATAAGTATTAACATATAGGAAAACTCATGGAAGGAAAGAGGGGAGATGCACTTTAAGACATGGGATGATACGGGATTGTATTACTTTTATTTCTTCATACTTCTCCTTATCTTCTATGTTTTGGTTAATGAGTATGAAATACTTTAAAATCATTTTTTAGGTGTTCTCGAAAAATGGACTTCCTGTCTCAAACCAGAATTGGTCTAGGAATTAGGAACAGCTGATTTCCTAAGTAGGACAAATACTAGGTTTTGTGAAAACGCTTGGGAAGACACAGCTTGAGGAAAGAGTGGGAAATGTGGAAAATATGGTTTGCTCAGTGGAAATGAACACACTCCTACATAAACTTAACAAGAATTTCACATGTGTCATCAGAGCACTTTCTTCTTAACAGACAACAATTTTATAGTTTTGTAATAGGAAGCAACATGTTTTCTCTCCATCCGCCTGCCCCCACCCCACCACCAACTGTTCTCTGGAGGAAAAAAAAAAATCCTCAACTCTTTGGCCACATATAACTGTATATTAGGCTGTGGAGTGTAGGGTTGTTTGGAATGATGGATGGTTTGACAATATAGCACAATCAGACAAGACTAGCCATCAATCACTTTAAATCAATGATAGACCTTGGGTGTGTTTTGTGCCATTTTCATTCATTCTAGTGCCCAGAGAGTTGCACGGAGCAACCTCATGACCTCACATGAGCAAAGAAAATGGCTTTTAAAGTTGTTTCCAAGCTCTATTCATCACTCATTCCTGGGTGAGATGCCAGGAAATAACTTTCATGATTTTTCTTTTCTTTTTTTCCAACTCATCTTTCTCACCTCCAAGTCTGATGAAGGATATGCACATAGACAAAAAAGGGCAAGAACGCATCTGAGTGGGCTGGGTTTTCTGTCATGTGAATGAAATTTGGTCCTTATTTATTTCTTTTTTTTTTTTTTAATTTATCTTACTCATCAAACAATCTGCTCAGAATTCCCTCCTGTCTTGTAGAAAGGAAGTTGTGATTTAGTCATGATTTCCTCTTGGGTCATTCCAGAACATTTGGAACAGGGCACTCTGGCCATCACTGTACACTCAACTCCGTTCTTATGTCCACCAGATGAGACCGTGAGGAGCCTACTCTGCTGGGCATGTGTATCTTTCACTGTGACTTTCATGGCCATGGTTACTAATGTCCTGCTCCCCCCCCCCCAAAGAAGGCCTAAACCACCCCCAAAGCGATATTGGCATCTCTTAGGGTTAAGACTATTTCCCACCGCAGGGGCTAAGGAAACATGAGTCTACCCCATAGCCTCAGAAAGACTTTCAACACCCTTAAAAGTAGCCCTCTTTTCCAAATCCCATTGTAACACAGCCTCATCAACTCAAAGCACTAGTTCAGTTCTGGCACTCTCAATAATCCCTTTCAGTGGTCCTATAATGCAGACGTCTTTTTTACTTCTCCTTATCCTCTCCTTTTCCTGTCATAGAGGGAAACACATAAATCAGAGCAGTGTAGCCCTGCAGAGACACAGGTTCACCCCGTCAATTGAAGGTGAAGCTACAGGGATGAATAGAACAAACTAGCTTTTGGCTCATCTTACTACATGTCTTTTAAATACAGATGCTTGCAGCAACTGGTAACATTTTATTTCTTCCCATAACAAATGGACCCACCAAAAAACTCTTTAGACTTTTCATCTACCAGGAAAATACTTTGATATCTATCTTGAGATACTGTCTTATAAATGCATACTGCACACAAAATTTTAACATGATGTTCATAGGATTCTGTTTAATGATGGAAGCAATTTTGCGCATTTTTTAAAGTGTCAAGTTCTATTATATACTGATAAAAAAGGAGTGGAATTGAACACTAAGGAAACTAGTATTACTGGGATCTAAACGCTTCAGGTTACAAGACAATCTAGAATAAGAGAAACTCACTGCATGAAATCAAATCACTGATTAGAACCTAGATCAGTTACCAGATAAAGAAGGCAAGATGCCTATTGTCAAGGTACCATGCCTCTCTTTGAGCTTCACATTCCCGGCATTTTGGTGGAATGATTTGGGGAATCCGAGTGAATTAAAAGCTATTTCTCTTACAACTGTGTCAAATTCCCCTTTCCTCACTTACCTATGACAAAAAATCTTATCTTCAATCACAGTTATAGAATAATAACACTGTCTTCATTATTTTTGTTGCTCTTGTTATGGGGACCAAGGCAAATATGAGTATTTTCCATTAAATTATATACATATGTATATATTTCTCTGTGTGTGTATATATGTACGTATAGGTACATATATATGTGTGAAAGTATACATACACACACACACACACACACTCATACACATATAGTTTCCCATTGTGAAAATTGTAGATCTAAACATGATACTATCTTACTCAAAAGGATCAGCATGCGTCTGTGGTTTTGATAAAACAAGGACTAACAGAGACTGCACTAGGAAGATCTGACCTTTTTGTCACTAAGCAAGTTTATAGTCAATCAAGGATGTGAGGAACTCTGATCACTCCAGTAGTGAGATAATTATGTTCCTTGTGTTAAAGTAAATAAACAATGGGGCCATTAGAGGGCCTCTACCATCCTAGTAGCCTTTGTAAACAAGCCAAAATCCAAGCCAGAGTCATGCACTTGAATCCAATAAATGACAGTTAAGAACAACCAATCACAAATAGCCAAATAGATTTTCCCAAATCAGGCAACTATTTAGGCTACAGCCAATCACATAATTTCCTTACCTTGCTTTCCACCTTGTCTATAAAAATCTCTCTCCCAGCTCCTGTTGGTGGAGCACTCCTAACCACCTTTGGTTTGGGCGCTGTCAAACTTGAATTGACATATGCTCAAATAAATTTTTGAAAATGTTAATGTGCCTCAGCTTCTCTTTTATCCCTTGCATCAAGAGAAAAAACATATATAGCCTAAAACAGTTCAACCCTAAAATGTACATAGGAGAAAGTGTGGGCGTTAGAGGAAAGCCTTATATATATCACAGAAAACACAAACCAAATACTCCTCAATCTCAGTCCTTGGAATGGAAGCAAACATCAAAATCCCCATGTTGACCAGCTTCTTTAGTGGGAACCTAGCAGGAGATGAGAACATTATTCTAGAAGAGAGAAAATCAAGCAAAGTTTTACTCCTCTGGAGCAGACCAGCCAAGAATACCAAAGTAGAACTATATTTTTATTTTTCCTGTTACAGCACAGATCTGTTGTTTGGCTACCAAATTACAGGTTGGGTCTGGTTCTCACATACTTCTGCTTTTCATGTGCTGAACGGGAAGAGTAATAACAGGCTGCTTCTTTTACTTGTGGGATTTAGGTATTCTTCATCCTAGAATGGGTCATTTTTCTAAGAAAACCTGCCAGTTTAAAGACTGGAGGTGTATGCCATTCATGTGGGGGTGGAAAACCCATAAAAATGAGAGGTTTTTGGCTAAAAACAGTGGTTCTAGTTACTTGTTCCCATGTTTAAATGACATGTTTATGAGTCATACCCTTATTATCTAATCCTAACAGCATCATCCAAAGATCAGTATCATTTATATGACTACTTCAGAAAAGGGTCTCTGGGAAATTTCACCAAGGAAAATGTAATACACACCCATTCAGTTATAGAGCAGTACTCTGCACACGCTTCTCATTCATTTCTCTTAAGTGCTCTATTGATAATCTATAAAAGATAATTAAACAAAGTATAACAAATATTGTCCAAATGCATAACACCAATATCCTAGACAGGAGACCAGTTAAGTACAATATAACATATATTGAAGGAAACTACTGCACACAGATATTACCAATTAGTATTTGAATCAATTGGCATTCATACAAATACTGTTCCCTTCATTGTTTAGTTAATGGCTTTGCTCAGGAATCAGTGGGAAATAGAGTGACTTATTGGGATAAGATTCTGGATTCAGAGAATCAACTGACAATTGAGAGTATTATAGAAACATTTTAGTGAGAGAGGCCTTATCACTCTGACCGCCAACATGGGAAAGAACCTTGGAATTTTGACTCATCAGAGAATTTCTAAAGAACTCTTTTGGCAGACAGGACTTATCTTGAGGACATCTGGCTTTCTTCAAATGAAATGAATTTATTCTTTTTTTTCTTACAAAAAGAGAAAGAAAGAAATAGGTGTTTTCTTTCCCTCAAGGCATCTATCTTGTCTAAAGATTAAAAAATAAAACATTTTCATTTATACCACCCTTCATATTTGTGGAAGAAACTGCTATTACTCTGTTTTATTAGAAGAGGAAATGGAAGAACACAGATCTAAGTGATTTCTGCTAGGGAGGTACAGAAACTCAGCAGGGCCAAGAATTCTCAGGATTCATGATTATGTCGAGAAGAGGAATGGCCAGCACTGAAGAGAACACCAACTTTCCTATGAGAATGCATATTCTATAATCTCCACTTAAAAATTTTTTCTGTGTGGGTATGTTTTCTCCTGTGGCTTGACCTACCAAGGTCTCTTTGGGACCTATCAAAATTCCATTGGCAAAATATTCTTGATCTGTTAATTAAAGGAGGAAGCCCAGCTTTCCCCTGACCAAGAGAAAAACAACCCAAATTGTCTGCCTTACTAAGTGCATAAACGATTCCGTCATACATACTGTATGATTTTGACAGAATCGGGATTAGATTCCTTTATACAAGTGAAGAACCAGTTAAAATGAAATATGAGGATGGGTTAAGAAAATCTTTATGAATAAAATAATACTAGTAATAAAAGTAAAGATTTCATAGTATAATCTGGTTGTAATAATTTGGGTGGACATAACTAAGTCTGAAAAATATAAAGCCTCCAGGTGGGATGGAATATCCTCAATAGTAACTGAATTTTTCATCTTTGAGAAGAATGTTCTAACTACGCATCTTCCCCCAATTATCAAGTAAATTTCCACTCAGCACTTAAGCAGCAAAACAGGGAAATTAAAAAGAAAACAACACACTTTTGATATAAGCCACATTTAGTGCTTTGTTTGGCGATGGTTTTGGATTATTTTCATAAATAATTTAAACCCCAAGATTTCCATTCTTTTCTTTTCTTAACTGTTTGTTGCCTTAATAATGCCATTTATGTTCATCTTTGTTTCAAATGTCTTACACACATGATCTTGCTTAAAGTGAAAACTCCTATTTCTTGGCTTATTGAGAGAACAGAGCAAGGTTACATTTTTACTCACAACCTTCCAAATACTCCTACCTGTTCTTACATTTTATGAGTCTTTACTTTCACAAATAACCAGAAGTGATTGCCTCAAGCTCTCTAGAAAGCAAGCAGATCATGTTAAACACCAGGTGGGGTTTAGTGACCTCTTATAGGAAGATGCCATTTCCTGATGCTCTGTGCTTTGCAATGAGGTGATTAGATGATCTCGTTGACCCAGAGTTCCTCTACTTAATCAACAAGAGAGGATTTTGGAAGCAGAGGCTTCCCTTAAGCAGCTGACGTCAAAGCTGCAGCAAAAGCAGCACACAGCAGCGAGAACTGCAGGTGTGCTCGCTAAATCAATGTCTTTACTTTCTCAGGACAACCTCTGGAGCGCATTTGGGCTCGCCACACATCTGGTTGATATTAATTGGTTGCTGAGAAGAACACATGAGGATGCTGCACGTATAATTATATATTTACCAAACCATCATAGAGTTTGATAGAAGCTGTCCCTGTGGCCATTGCTGTGACGGGAGAAAATGTAAAGAAGGGAGTCACACGGAGAGCTTTGGGTGACTTCTCAATACTTGACCGTAATTTTCTCCATGAGGCCGGTGAAATAAGTTCTCAACGGTGGTCACTGGAGAAGCCGTAAAGATAGTTGAATATTCGTTGCATATGGACAGCGATGTTGGCCTTGTACGTGATCCCTTGGCCTCCCGCTATGTCCTCTTCCATCGGTTCCCCCGTCAGTAGAATGTTCTCGTTAGATCCTAAGTGAGATCCTGATCTTCCCTGCTTGCATCCCCTCCTACCCATCTCCTGTAAGATCCAAAATCTTTCTGAGGGTCTAGGAGGCCCTCTGAGATCCATCCTAACCTTATCCCTCTGACCTAGTTTCTTGCGTTCTCTCCTTGGCTCACCTTTGTCGTCGGCCCTGCTCTTCGAGGAAGACAGGCACGCTCCCACTCCTGGCCCTTTCCACTGGCCCTTGTCTCTTCCCGCACTGCTTCCCCACGCACACTCCAGGACTCACTTCCTCGCTTCCTTCAAATCTTTGTTCAAATACCATCTTCTTACGAAGGTCACCTCTGGCCTCCCTATTTATTTATTTATTTATTTATTTTTTTATTTTTTACAAATAGTTTATTGTCAAATTAGTTTCCACATAACACCCAGTGCTCATCCCCACAAGTGCCCTCCTCCATGCCCATCCCCCCCTCCCCCCCATCCATCAGTTCTCAGTTTTTGTCAGCACTCAAGAGTCTCTCATGGTTTGCCTCTCTCCCTTTCCCCCACCATTTCCCCCCTTCTTCTCCCTCTTTTTCCTCAGTTAAGTTCCTCCTAATCCTCCTATACGTGCAAACATATATTTGTCCTTCTCTGCCTGACTTATTTCACTCAGCATAACACCCTCAAGGTCCATCCATGTTGCTACACATGGCCAGATTTCATTGTTTCTCATTGCCATGTAGTATTCCATGGTATAGATAAACCACATCTTCTTGATCCATTCGTCCGTTGATGGACACTTAGGCTCTTTCCATGTTTTGGCTATTGTTGAGAGTGCTGCTATGAACATTGGGGTACATGTGCTCCTATGCCTCAGTATTTAAAATTACAACTCTCTGGGGCGCCTGGGTGGCTTAGTCAGTTAAGCGTCCGACTTTCGCTTAGGTCATGATCTCGTGGTTCATGGGTTCGAGCCCTGCGTGGGGCTCTGTGCTGACTGCCGGCTCAGAGCCTGGAGCCTGTTTCGGAGTCTGTGTCTCCCTCTCTCTCTGACCCTTCCCTGCTCATTCTGTTTCTCTTTCTCTCTCCTAGAAATAAATAAAAAATATTTAAGAAAAATAAAATAAAATAAAATTACATCTCTCCTTTACCTACCTGCACCTTACCTCCCTGTTTCACTTTCTCCCCAGAGCCCTTACTGCCTTTTAATATTCCACTTAATTTAGCTATTCATCTTATTTATGATCTGTCTTCTCCCATGAGAACAGAAGCCCAACAGACAGGGTGTTTTGTCCATCTTGTTCACTGTTATGAACAGTGCCTGGAATGCAGTAGGTGCTCAAAACATTTGCATCCTGCAAGTAGTCCATGAAATTCGATGGAGGATCCGAGGGGTTTAATTTAGCCAACCGCTTCTTAGAATACAAATGAGGCTAATCACCTGTTTCATCTGTGAACCAACTAGCCCTACTGAAAGAAAATCTTCGTTCTACAACAAAAGCATCACCCTAATGTTATCCCTCCACCTAAACATTGTACACAGTAAGTCACAGCAATAAGAAAATATTGATGACACCATGCAAGTCAGGATGAACTGAACAAGGAAAAATCCCAGAGCATGTATCTACCAATAAGGGGTATCAGTAAAAACACTTATATATAGCATATTTATTTGGATAGTATAGTGCATTAGTCCAGAAAGATATGATAGTTATAAGGAAATGAAGATACAAAGTATATTTTAAAGCCAAATAGAACTAGAAATGTCTGTTTATGTTTTATGAAATATGTTAGCAGCTATCTACTTGCCAAAAACAAGACATTTTATTTTACTAATATTATTAGTAAATATGTGTTTCTCTGGTTTTAAAAATAAGCACTTTCATATTAAAAATTCAGAGGAAATAGAGTTTTGTAGTTATGTAGGTTTATGAATTTTCTTTTAAGAATATGTAACCATATTACTCATTACTCATGGCATTGGCAATCAAGAAATTTTGATTTTTTTTAAAAGCAATTAATCAGCCTTTAAGAAAAACAAAAGCTAATCAAAACTGACAATCTAGTCATCTAGGCAAACAATAGCTCAGAATCAGTCCATACTACCTACTATAAACTGAAGAGCAGTAAACTGTAGCTTAAAATGACTTGTTTTTGAGGCCTCTGAGTGGCTCAGTCGGTGGAGCATCCAAATCTTTATTTCAGCTCAGGTCATGATCCCAGGGTCGTGGGATCGACCTGAGCATGCTCCTGCTGAGCATGGAGCCTGCTTGAGATTTTCTTTCTCTCTCCTGCTGCCCCCTTCCCCCACGTGCTCTCTCTCCCTCTAAAAACAAATTTTAAAAAATGACTTCTTTCCAATATATTTTTTAAAAGTTCTCACAGCTGCAGAGACCTCACATCATTTTTCCTGCCATTCTCTGTTGATTTATTCTCTGAAGTTGGTTGAATTTTTATGTATGTAAGGCTACATCCATACATAACTTTTTTTGGAAACTCATTTGTGCTTAAGTCAATCCATCTTCAGGTATCCATGCTTCAAAAGCTTGGAGATTCAAAACCTCAAAAATAAAACAAAGGCATTTGTAGAAAGAAATGAAGATCAGGCTATGCATGTACATTATTCCTATGAGGCATTAATTTAGCAACTAGATGAATGTAAAATCTATAGTGAAGAGTAAAATGGACAGAAGAGAAGAAGAAGAGAGAAGAGGAAGAGACGGGAGGAGGGGAAGGGGAGAAAAGGAGAGGAGAGGGGAGGGGAGGGGAGGAAAGGAGAAGAGCAGGAGAGAAAACAGAAAACAAGTATCCTATTGAGTTTCCTCATGTAAAATTGACGAAATTCTATAAAACGCTCGAATACAGAAGATGAGAAAAAGCAGCTTGAAATTGAACGTACATTTTCCCCTAATTCCATCCTATTTGTTCATTTCTATGGCCTCACTGTTTTTTCATCCTCATTTTTCCTGTTCTTTGTTTATGCAACAAACTCTACATGTTTTATTTTTCTGTTCTCTTTTCATTTCCTTCCTTGTTCTCATCCCCTGTTTTGAAAAAAAAAAAAAAAAAAAAAAGAAGTTGCAGATGCGACTGGACTAGCAGAGGCAGGATGCAGTCTCCAAATTGGCTTGATCTCATTCAGATAAGACCACCCAGGAAAGTGAAGAGGGAGGGAAGAAGGCACAGCGTCTTCCGTGTCCCGGACCCACACCCACGAGAGCTCGTGCCATGTCTGTAAGTGGCAGGGCCAGCTACTGGGGAGTTAAGGCCTGGAATGGGACTACTGATATGTCAGGAAGTTCTGGATGACTGTATTTTGCTGAATGATGAAGTAGCAACTGCTGGAAATAATAATAGGCCTTAAAATAGCAAAAATTCCTGAATGACTGTATCAGGGAGTGACCAATTTCTATCATGTGTTGATGTCAATTTAGCGCATGGATGTTCCCTGGAGAAAAAAAAAATATGAGATTCCAGGCCTACTTTCTTTTTATTTATTTATTTTTGTTTTTTGTTCAAGTGATTTAAACTACATACAAAACCTCTTCCAGGCTCAGCTATAGAGCATACTGGAAATGTCAAGAGGCCAAGTGACAGGAAATGCGTTTGGTAGAATCATGCTGCTCTCATGTTTAATGTGGGAATAGGAATATCCTCAATAGCACAGCATTCCTGGATGGATTTGAAACCACAAAATGCCACAACTGCAGAGTTAAGGAACAACTTCTGTAGACTAAAGCCCGAGAAAAAGTTACAGAAACTCTTTGAAAGGAAAATGTATCCCATGTTAATAACACTTAAGGTAGAAATTCCTATTTTACTAGGGATCCAGGGTCACGAACTGCTAGCTTATCCAGCCACTAGCCACTATCTCTTAGTTCCTATCTCCATCTTCACTCCACATGAGGTCACTGGAGGAGAGGTGGATGTTCAGTAGACACGGCTCAGCAAATACATGTCCTTCATTCCTCTGATGTAGTGGGGAAAGCCTTGAAAACCTAGGATGGACTAAAAGACTCCCCGTCCCTAAACTAGAGGCAGACTTATGTAGCCCACAGCCAAATGGACTACAGCCCCACTCTGCCCATTCCCTGTGGACCTGAGATTGCACATCAGGGGCCATTAGCTAGAACAGGCTCCTATGTGCTTTGGTCCTCACTGCATTTTAGAAAGTATGGAATTATTTACAAACCTTCAAAATCAGAAAATGTTGGGACACTTGGGTGGCTCCGTTGGTTAAGTGTCTGACGTTCGTTTCAGTTCAGGTCATGATCTCACGGTGTCAGGGCTTCAAGCCCCATGTCAGGCTCCGCGCTGGCACCCAGAGCCTGCTTAGGATCCTGTCTCCTTCTCTCTCTGCTCCCCACCTCTCAAAATAAATACATAAACTTAAAAAATTAAATTATGAAAAAATCAGAAAACATATATTTAAAAAGAAAGATTGGTCCTTTTCTGGGGAAACCAAAAAAGATCTGCAGCACTGGAAATATATGCCTATCTGAGACCATTTTTTTCCAGTGCTAGACCTTGGCTGTTCTGTCCATGAAACAAAACTTCCAGTATCTGCCACTCATTGTTGTGGCTCTTTTGCGAGATCTGCTTTGTTCATTTTAATTACCTGCCTGGCTTTGCATTTGAGGCATTTGATCTAAATTCTCCAGCTGAGTCTTAGCCCTCTAGATCTGAAGACATCAATGGCAAGGAACAACAAACAAGTTCAGAGAAAAAAAAAAAACTTCGAGAGAGAGAAAAGTAAGTTTCTTACTGAGTAAGAACAATGTCATTTTTCCATCCAGGGTTTCTTAAGACATGTCCTAATCTAAAAGCTGGGAAGAAGAAGTGATGATAAAAGTCTCCAAAAAGACCAACATAGAATGACAGAATGAAAGAGACAGAGACAGAGAGACTAGTGCATTAGCATGTGTCAAAAATGTCTTTGTCAACCTTAACATTTCCCCTTGGGAAGCACATGCAGAAAAGGACAGAGATTAGAGAGGGGTCTGAAGCTTCACACAGAGGACGCAATCTATAATCCTACATTCACTAGAATATTTCTCAGAAGCTAATAAAGCAGAAGATTCTGGTAACTCACTAGCAAGGGTTCCAAGATCCTTGTACCTATTTTTATATTTGTAATTTTGAATTCCTTTTTTTTCAAGGAGGGTCTCCCACATTTTATGTATTTCAGGGCTCGAAAACGAATATCCACCTCTGCACATCTCCGCATAATGAAATGCCTTGGCCAAATTTGTCAGTCCAGGGAATCAAATGATAAATGCATAAGGTGCCAAGTGTGTGTGTGTGTGTGTGTGTGTGAGACTGAGAGAGAGAGAGAAAGAGAGAAACTAGGCCAAGCCATTCAACAGATGGAGATGACCCAGTGGTTACTATAACCATATTTCATAGAATGGGGAATCTCAGAAATTGCTTATTTCATGGAACACCTTCTGGGTCATTATACCTTAAGGTAAGCTATTTTCAAAGATTTAAAAATAAATTAAAATTCTATTAAAACCTGATTTTTACGAATAAAATCAGAAGCACTGATATATATGTATACATATATATATGTGTATATATATATATATATATATTCTCTCTATAATTTAATATTCTATGTCATCTAAGACTTGAGAGGCGTAATCTGACTTCCTTCCCTGATCCTTAGTATAAGGAAATGCTTAGAGATTTACTATAACTGGGTTTCAGAGGATTGTTCACAAAAATAATTATTAAAGAAGAAATCCTAGAGGTATCAGCTAAAGTCACAGGTATAAAAAGTGTTGGATCTGTTCTAGAATCTATAATAGAATCACTTATTCTTTTCATCTTTATGTATCATCTTATACAAAACTGTAGGTGATCATATGTTGAAAAGTTTTACTTTTAGACAATAGTGTCTAAAAATATTATCTTTCCACTCATTAGGATCAGAGTCTTATATTTGACATATAATAAATGTGTAAGGTACTGGCGTTCAAATTATATCTAATTGCACACAGACAAGTGTGTCCTCGAGTTTTCACTATCTCTAGCTTCTCAGAGGCTTAGCAATTTTCATTCAAAAATCAATTGTTCTAGATGAAAATGTAGAAATTTGCATTAGTTTAACATTTAAACCAGGCATGGAGCAACAGGCTGGTATAAAGGGGATTCCATCTCTCATTAGGAAATTAAAATATAATTAAATAATAATCTACTGAAACTTTACAATATGCTTCCCTTACACTCATGCTATAGGTTTGTCACATGACTGACATGGCTGAAAGCAAAGGCATTCTGAAACTATCAATAATAAAGACCCTTGAACTAGGTCCAAAAGAAACAGTCTTGAATCAAATGCTCCACCATTACTGATCATGACCTAATGAGATTCCTTTTGAAAAATATATTAGCCCTTTACTGTTCTCTTCTTTTCTTTTTCTGTTCCTTTTAAATTCATGTTTTGGCAAGCTAGTCAATAACAACATTGAAGACACATTTATAAAGTGATGGGTGAAATAAATATGAAACTAGAAACGTGTTTTGCTAAAATTGGTTTGACTGATTCTTGCCATCTAAATCAATATGATTTCGATAGCAAAATTGCACCTACTTAGGTCTACTTGGATTTCTACTAAATTTAAACACTCAAATCTTCAGATTTATGGCTCTCCACCAACAACAAAGTTATATTTTGTAGCAATGAAGCAAAATAAAATTTTTAGCACAGGCAAAATAATTCATTTCTATATAATATCTCTGGTTTTCCTCAGACTTTGCTTTCATAACCTTTGCTTTCACCACCACCAGCACCGCCGCCACCACCACCACCAATCTTTTCTTATGACTATTATCCCCTCATATCTTTTTAATTAGAAATATATGTGTAACAAGAAAATGGCTGGAGACATTGAGATCAATGAAAGGGTATGTATGTGAGTGTATGCGTATATGTATTTTCCTTCTCCTGATAGTGCATTTAGAGTGATACTTTATTGTTATATTTTTATTGTTTTTTTTGTTTGATTGTTTTTGATTGTTGTTATTCTGTTTTGTTTTTGCTTTTGTGAGAAATATTTCTTTTATTTTTGATACAAAAGGTTTCCTACTAGAAAACTATGTCTTTGATTGTCAATTAATTTAATCGTATGAATACCTCCAGCAATTTTTAAGGAACTTAGAACATAATGTGTTGTTCTATAGAAAGGGCAGAACTCGGTCTTCAGATAAATCAGGAATTTGTCTTTGTCCAAGTGTCTTAGAGAAGCTATTTTTTTCTGTCTTCTTTTTATTTTGTGAGGTAATGAAATATTTAAATAACTGATACTTGGCAGAAACATTTATTCCCACAGTATTTCTTGCCAAAATGAAAGAGGAAAGATCCAAATATCAAACAAGGGACACAGTATTTGTGAGATTATAAGCCTGATTTTCTACATGACCTCCCCTTTAAAATAAAATAAAACAAAATAAAATAATTGGAGGAGTGGAAGGCCAGAAGGTTTTTTTTGTGAAATGATATAACCACCCTCAGTTGATGACCGAAGTTGAAAATAAAAATGGATATAGCAAGAAACAATCTTACCCTGACAGTGAGTGGATCAGATAACCAAATCATTTTTCCAGTTTCAATATTTGTTCAATTTTTAAAAGGAACACAAAAGTTAGGACAACATGACCCATAACTTGTTATTATCTAAATAAAACTAAATGCCTTTAAAAAGTGTTCCATTGGAGGGGTAGGGGGCAGAAAACAAGCTAGGTCAGAAATAATGTGTTCACTGGGCCTTCTTTTGTGAAAGGAAAATGCTCTACTAAAGAAAGAAATAATTACATTCTACACAGGTTTCATTTTTATAAACCTCAAACTGGCAAATACACATTTACTTTCTTCCCCAAGATTTGCTTTATAAAAGTTAAGGAAGGGCCCCCTTCACTAGGGCTCTGCATTTAATTATTGCATCCAAAATTTATTAAAGAAAGAAAACAAAAACATTTGTGAGCCACGGGAACTGGTGGTAACACAGGTACAGGGAAACCAGGAGGATCTGCTGATTCCAGACGGAGTGGATATATCCCCATGGCACCTATTACTTGCCAAATGTTTCGTAAAGCAAACACATGACCTAAAAGATTTTGCAAGTGTGGGGTCTTCAAAAAAAAAGGGAAAAAGAAAAAAGTACACACTTGCAAAAAAAAAATTCTGTTCTTATTTAAAAGTCATTTCTTAATTCCTAACCATAAGTTGTTTTTAAAAACACACACACTTTTAATATTTTTCAGCTGTCATGCCCACTTTAGTGAGTCTACATGTGTGGGTACTCCATAAAATCTCAGTGGTGGTGGCAGATGTCCTCTTTGAAATATTTCATCTGCTGCTGGGGGTGGGGAAGTGTCACTTTGGTGCCATGAACACCATTCCTTCTGAAGGCTCTGATTTGGGACAGCCCTCTAGAGCAAACGCTGCATTGCTTGATGTCACTCAAACGGGTGGTAAGCAGCAGAGAAACATATGACTATGTCGAGATGAAAAAAGGAATTTTAAATAATAACATATTTATGAGGCCCTTTACAACAGCAAAAGAACGGCTGTAAAATAGATCAATAATTGTTATAATTATGGCTTGGCTATGGGAGAATAAAAATTTATATCTGTTGTCTGAAGTGACCAAAACCTATGTTCATAGAAGTTCTACTCAGTCCAAGGAAGAGTCACCCGGTTGTTAGAGCCTCAGAGTATCTCTTCCTTTGCATTCCTCTAGAAGTTTCAAGCTGTATCACACATTTTCACACTTCACTGCATGCTGCCTTCCTTTCTTCTCTAATTGTTTAGAGGTTTAGTGGTTTAAGAGGTCTTTTTACTTGTTTTGAATTACTTATTTAACTTGTATTCTTTCTCCTTCAAGATGATTATGGTGGTGAATAGAAGATACTTGATAAATATTTAATTGACTCATTAATTCATTCAGTAAATTTCCTTAAGCACCCACTTTGGGTCAGATTTTTAAAATGCCATGATCCCTTGCCCTCAAGTAGCATACACATTTCCAGTAGAGATTCCAGCTAAGAATCCCAGAGACACAAGTCAAATTACATCCAGTGATACAAGCTTTGAAGGAAGAGTAACACTTGCTGAGGGAGTCTATCTGGGGATCTGATGTCAAGGAGGGATGGGGAGAAGATAAAATTTTCTAAGCAACTGAATCTTTATTTTGAGTCCAAGGGGTAAATAGAGGTTATCCAGGGGAGAGGAATAGAAACATCTTGGGAAAAGGAAAGTACAGGCTAGGTTGAATAACCGAAATGAGACTAGTATCTTGGGAGAGTAACAAATATTGGGGGAATAGAGGAAGATTCTGGAAAGGTTAGCTGTGGTCATGTTGGTCCTTATAGTCTATGGTGAGGATTTTGAACAGTGAAGCCATTCAGGGCTCTCAGCCAGACAGTAGCATGATAAAATTGACTTAAGATGATTCTTCCTGCACAGAGAATAATGATATAGTTAACAGATAGGTAAAACCTAATTAGAAAGAACAAATATAGAGATAGGGAGACCAGAGGAAAAGATTTCATTAGTCCAGGTGAAAAATGACACAGCCTTGAACTAGGGAGCAGTGGACATGGAAAGACAGGGACAGACTTGAGGTATATTTGGAAAACCACATCTTTAATACTTGATAATGTATTTGATGTGGAGTTGAGAGCAAAAGGAATAAAAAAAGAATACACCGGATTCTAGCTTGAACAACTAAGGGGTGATAGTACCCTTTTCCAAGATGGGGAAATAAAAGGGAGCATGGGACTAGACTGAGGAAGAGGGGGGATCAATAGTCAGCTTTAGTTGTAAAATTTCAACTGACCCTGAGTTATCAAATTGAAAGTGTTGAACAAGCCGTTGGACAGATCTGGAGCTTAGAAGAGAGAGATTTTTTTTTTTTTTGAGAAGACAGTTTGGAAGTCATTAACCTACAGAGAGTATTTGGAAACAGAACTGGCACATATCATCTAGGAAGGGAGTAGGTGAGGAGAGGAGCAGAGGCCCAGGGCAGCACCTAGAAGAATTCCAAAAAGGACAAGGAGACACAGAAAATGGATCAACACCGAGGGTACAGGAGGAAAGCAGCCAGTGAGGTGTGAAGTAGCTCAAGGGAAGGGAGTCAAAGAGGCCTCACCTGTTGACCCCCTCTTCAGGAGAAGCTGCACAATCACCAATCAGTACCTTCCATTCAGGTGTCTGCCTTGGGCCATTCCAGCTGGAGTTTATGATCAAAACACAGATTACTTTCTCTCTCACTAATGTCTTCATTTATACACCATTTTCCCCGCAGTGGGTCTTACATGAGCTGGTTTGGAAAACACATTTCTCCTTGTGAAACTACATGTCTACAACAGGAATTTTTGTATGCCCGGTAAACTCTGTATTTAGATCAGACCATCTTAAACATAGGGTCCAAATTTGGTGAAAATGTATATGATGTAGTTATACACACACACACACACACACACACACACACACATATACATAGTATATGATGTAGTTAACAAATAGGTAAACAGTAATTTACTATTCTATTAACAAAGACATTTGCGGCCAGATGTCAAATGAGCTATAATTTATCTAACCAATCTTCATGCCACCTTCTTACCACCAAAGAAAGAGATACTTTCAAAAACCGTGGGGGAGCCTAGGTGACTCAGTCAGTTAAATGTCCGATTCTTGATTTTGGCTCAGTTCATGATCTCATGGTCATGAGATTGAGCCCCACGTGAGGCTCAGAGCTGGGCATGGAATCTGCTTAAGATTCTCTCTCCCTCTCCTCCACCCCTTCCCTGCTCATGTGTTCATGCTCTCTTTCTCTCCCTCTCTCTCAAATAGAAAATTTGCCAAAAAAATGAGTAAGGGATACAAGAAAATTAAAAACAAGTATATTTTATTAGAAAAATTTCTGAAGAATGTATATTCTTTTAAAAATTTTCCTTTAACGACCTATGTGAAATATATTGTTGATGGGCATGTAAACTGGTACACTTTGGAAAACGATATGATCTTATCTTTTTAAACTTTTTATTTATAGCAATTCTACTCATACACACACATACACATATGCCATATCACAAACAATCCATATAACTATCATCTGGAAATAATAGGATATTCACAGAATGGAATATAATGCAGCAGAGAAAACTAAAATGAATAAACAACCTCTAAACACAACAATGTGAATAAATCTTAGAAACAAATGTTATAAACATGTTTATGTGGAAAAAGCAAATTCCAAAAGAGTAGAATTGTATGACACCCCTTTTATAACATTTTAAAATGAACAATATTGTTCAGTTTAAAACTGAATAAAATAGGGGCGCCTGGGTGGCTTAGTCGGTTAAGCGTCCGACTTTCGCTTAGGTCATGATCTCGCGGTTCGTGGGTTCGAGCCCCGCGTCGGGCTCTGTGCTGACTGCCAGCTCAGAGCCTGGAGCCTCAGTCTGTGACTCCCTCTCTCTCTGACCCTCCCCTGCTCACACTGTCTCTCTCTCTCCTAGAAATAAATAAAACATTAAAAAAAATTAAAAAAAAAACTGAATAAAATATTAACTATTAAAATAAAATAAAAAATAAAATATTAAAAATTGTATATTTAGGCATATGCAAATGTATAACAAAAACAAACAAGCAAATAAAAAAAACAATAAATACAACATTAAGAGCAGTGTTTTCCTTTTAGATGAGGCAGAGGGAGGGGACAGGAAGAATCACAGGGGCGAGTGACAGTGCAGTGTATCATTGAGACCAGGGCAATTTTCAAAGCAAAAGGGGGCACTATAAATAACTAAAGCAGGGAAGTGGTGGTAAACAGAGTGTGTCTCGAGGCAAACCTGGACTTGGGGTCACCCTAGTTATTGACAACCAGTGCTTAGGTTGACTGGTAAGTTCATGGGCATTCCTTCCATTTTAATCAATTAATTAATTAATATAAATTAAATAAGGACATTCATGACCAATGATTTTAATGTGTCACAAACCAACAATTTAGAACTGATTCAATTTGGGAATCATGGAGACCCAAATATAAATAATACTTTGTCAATTTAAAAATGTTAATTATTTAGTGCCATGGGCCTTAAAATTAATCCTTGGGAGGCATGAATGAGAAAGGATGAAAGAGAACAACCATTTCCTAATTCAGGAAAGGAAGTGAAACGGGAAAGAATTAGCCATCATCCAGTCCTTCTCCCTCTCTCGCAAGATCCTAAGAGTCAAAGTTCACAATGTAACAAATGTAATGAATAAAATGATTATTTGATTTTATACCTAACTGAGGTTAGGCTAATTTCTCAGGGCATTCAGACAGGTCCAAGTTCTACCTATTTATTAAGCCAAAGTAATTGGATCCTGACAAAATACCTGACGTTGCTTTAGAAGTGCCCTTCAATAGCTAAGGGAGTTTTGAAATTCATTTGGGCCTTCAGGTTTGTATGGGATGATATTCACAATACGTAACCACCAATAATAGCACAAGAAACACCAATCCAAACAGATCCCAGCCGTGGCCCTGGTGTGGGATTCTACAGTGTTCCCCTTGCACCAACATGACCTCTCAATGCTGGATCATAAAGAGAGCCAGTGATCTTCATGGAGAAGCCATTGTAGCTTGAGTGGGAGGTGGGACCCCTAAGGTCTTGAGTTGCAACTAGTAAATAGCCACTTATGTGAGTATGTCAATATTTTAAAAAGTGGTAAAACTACAGGTGGATAAAGTATTTGTCCTGCCCAAAATTCATATAATTTGGAATGTATTTATGAAGAACGTGAATACAAATTGTCTTGCTTTTTCAAATAAATATGAGAAAAAGGAAAATAAAACGATCATGACTAGGACCTCCCTTTAGACCTTAGAAGCCTAAATGTGATTACTTTTATGAAAATCCACCTCTGGCTATGACCATACTGGAGCATACCAGCTGAGTATTTACCTGAAGTTCACACTGAATATTCCAGATCCTACAGATGTGCAGACTGAACAAGACTCTGTCAAGACCTTGTCACTGTTGACGACAATGCCAGCATGGACATAATCAGTGTCCTTGACTTCCACTTTTTGGTTTGTGTATGATTTGATTGTAAATTAAATATGACTTCCTACATTAGTATTCTAATCTTCAGGGAATACCAAAGATGTACCTAAAATATTTTCAGCAACTGTACTAGAATCTAAAGCAATGTTGATACAGTCCCCTCCATGGTACCAAACTCTTCTATATCTCCAACAATTTCCATTACACCAGTGCCTAAAATAGTGAAGCATAGGCTACCTGTTTGTTGTTTAAATAAATGGTCTTTAAAATGGGAAAAGTAATAAAACAGAAGGCTGCTCTGAGGATTACTGATAAAAGGGAATGCTGGGAAGGGAGATGCTCAGAAACGTGTAGCCTTCCCCTTCCATCAGAATATGATTAAAGAACCTGCTTCTTGAGCCCATAACAAAACTATGGGGTTTCTCTACTAAAACAGTACTCAGAACCCAAAATGACCAGGTTTCTAAATTGTGTAGAGTGTTCTAATAAACACAGTATCAATATGTTGACTAAGCCCATATCACTGTGACTCAAGCCCAAAATGAATGCTACCAAAAATTGTGAATCCGTATCAATGTTGAACTGAACACACAAAGGAGAATATTCTTTTTTTTTTTTTTTTTGAGAGACAGAGACAGACAGACAGACAGACCAAGCAAGGGAGGAGCAGGGAGAGAGGGAGAGAGAGGGAGAGAGAGGGAGAGAGAGGGAGAGAGAGGGAGAGAGAGGGAGAGGGACAGAGAGGGAGAGAGAGGGAGAGAGAGGGAGAGAGAGGGAGAGGGAGGGAGAGGGAGGGAGAGGGAGGGAGAGGGAGGGAGAGGGAGGGAGAGGGAGGGAGAGAGGGGGAGAGAGAGAGAGAGAGAGAAACCAAGCAGGCTCCTTATGGAGCCCAAGGCAGAACTTGATCTCATGACCCTGAAATAATGACCTGAGCCAAAATCAAGAGTCCAACACTTAACTGCCAAAGCCACCCAGGAGTCCTGTGGGAGAATGTTCTATATATGATGGCTTTAAAGAAGGGAAGGAGAGAAATCACAGCAATTAGCTCCAAGTAATAGAGGGAAAAGTGGAACACAGGATTGCTAGGACAATACCTAAATTATTCATGAATTCTAGATAACAAATAGAAATATATTTGTCATAAATAATTATTGGAATAAAAGAAGTTATATTTAAACAAGATACTAAAATCAAATTAAGGAAATTCAAGAGAAATTCCTGTTTTGGAAAAAAATAAAAAACAACTAACCTTCCTTGTGGTTACTAACACCATTACAGTCATTAATGATTACTTAATGATTATTATCATCCCTGAATGATGTATAAATTCAAGTTCTTATAAGCCTTCCAACTTATATATAACGAACACAGTAATAAATGTTAAATGTGTGAACACATTAACAATATATGATAAGCTTCTTTCTAGGAACCAGCTCATGGGTGTCAGAAGTTTTATATTTGGTAGTTTCAATTAATGTTGGTATTTAATTCTATGTACTATCTTAAGTTACCTCAGTTCACCCATCTGGTAAAGAAATTTTATATGTAAAAGCAAGGCTTTTCTTTTCAGTCATACTTCCTTCACTTTCTGACCTCCACTTTTTAAAAGTGTTCTAATTATGAACAAAGAGATCATGAGAAGTAAATCCATTTCCACTTCTAGCTACATTTCAAAATATGGAATATTGAGTCTCAGTGGAATGCCCAACCTCAGAAAGATTTTCCCCTGGGCCTCACAGGATATATTTTACAGCAGTTTGGGAGAAGAACCAATATTTTTTATGGTCCTCTGGAGCTTCGGATGGGAAGAAGACCACCAAAAAGTGGGATAAGTTTTCAGTTCTGTGGGTGTTACTAGAAGGGATTTGCTAAACCTACAAATTTCCTTCTCAGGTCACTATTAAGTCAAGGCGACATATATATAATATCTGTATGTGCTGGTGATGTAATTGCAAAACATTATGTCTGTCAAGATAAATTTAAAATATATTTTTATACTAAACATTTCTAAGAATACCCATGCAAATAATATTTTTCAGTTTATGAGAGACCAGTTTGTTAGCTTCTATAGAGGCTTTAAGGATAATGTGGGGTCTAGTTCAGAAGAATATTTGTTTTTATATCTATAATTGCTTTACTTAGCATTTTAAATTTAACCTCATTGTCTTCTAAGGGTCACGTTTCTTATGCATAGATTGTGAACATCAAGAGTCCTTGCAAATCAACAGAGAAATAACATTGTAATGATGAGAAGGATGAAAAAACAGATTAAAAATAGCTGTAACAATGATAGTTAAGTTTTAAAAAAGTTTTTATTTGTGCAAAGCCTGTGGTACATAGCAATTTTATGCAGCATCTAATGTAATTATCGTGACAATCTTATAAAATGAGAAGATGGTCAGAACTGGATTTGGAATCCAGATAAGTGAAAGACTACAGAATGAGGGTGGGAATGAAAGAATAAAGAATCTTTTAGCCTATTCTGTTTTCCATAACAAATTGATTCTGAAGAAAATGATCTTGGGTCTATACTCCATTTTTCAAGATAATTCTCAAATTTGGCAATATCAGTCAAAAGGTTTAAAAACTACCATGGTTTTTGAACCCGCAATTCAACCTCTGTGAATTTTAGCCTAGGGGCACCTGGGTGGCTCAGTTGGTTAAGCATCTGACTTCAGCTCAAGTCATGATCTCACAGTTCATGTGTTGGAGCCCTGCGTCAGGCTCTGTGCTGACAGCTAGCTCAGAGCCTGGAGCCTGTCTTTGGATTCTGTGTCTCCCTCTCTCTTACTCAACCCTGCTCATTCTGTCTCTATCTCTCTTTCAAAAATAAGTAAAACATTTAAAAAATTTTTTTAAAAATACTGCAATTGGTATAAAATACAAATGCAAAGATGTTCATCAAAGCGTTCTGTAAGATAGTAAAGACTTCTAAACAGCACGGGTAATATGACATTTGTTAAATAGACTATGGAAGACCTATGTGATAATTGACTATTCCCCATTATAAACTGTATTATAGGAAAAAAGCTTCTGAGCATGCAAAGAATATATTCACAATGCATTGCCAACTTTAAAAAATGTATCCCAATTTGTATAGAAACAAAGATATACCTATGTTTTGAAAAGGTCCTGGGGAAAAACAATACATCTCCCACACAACACTTCTCCCAGATGTGTTCAACACCAAAAGCATCAGTAGCAAAGATGAAAGGCAGCAACACAATGTCCTCATAGACAGAACCCTGGTGTGATCCTAGATGTTGTTCTAAGTAGGAACCTGGTTCCCTGGTCATCAGTTAACTCCACAATGCCCTTTGGTAACTCCCTTTTCTTCTTGATATATCCAGAGCTTTTTTCTGTGGCTTGCGCTAAGGATCCTGACAGATACAGGTCCTTGTTAGAGCCTGAGGTACAGTCCTGTGTGAAATGCAAAGGTTTGCTCAAGCGACACTTTTGGGAGCATACAGGGGAAAGGCTCGGGTCATCACTTTAAAATGACCAGATTAAATTATTCCCATGATTTATAGAATTATAGAATGCAAATTCTCCACCCCAAGATAGTTTTGTGTAATGCCAGAGACACTGGAAAATTGCTGAAATAAATTGGAACTGTGAGGGAAAAAAAGGGAACTGCTAGAAACTGAATTTCTCACATCCTCTAATGCACACTTGGACTAATAAAGGCCTCCGTGATCTCTACTGAAAGAATTCCTCAGAACAATTCAACTTCAAGGTTAAGGTCCAGATTCAAGAAATAAGACTCTGCAAGATACAGGTTTATTCAGTCCATAGAATCAGGAACTACTGAGAGTTTCAGAGAGGATTCTTGATTCCGATTCCCAGGCCCTGTAACTAGCACCTGTGTGAAGTACTAAGGCCCTTTCTACCCCCAGAATGTCCCCACACCCCAACGATGTGCTGAGAAGGGTAGATAAGTAGATAATTCAAAGGAGCAAAATAATGAGGCAGCCATTTAAAAAAAGTCAAAGAAAACTGATTTCACTTTTACATTCAATACCCCACACTATCTCTGCCTTTCTCAAGCCACACAATCCATACCCAAAAACACACCTATTAGAAAGTTCCTATGATCAGTTGACTAAGGAAAGAAAACTCAGACCTGGTTACAAGATGGGCTGCCTGATATGCCAGTAGCAGCCAGCCATGTGTTCCTGCAGACCCACTCATAAGTGGCTCAAAGAATATGAATCCCCACTAAAAGAATATAATAAAGGGATATTCTCTCTTGTGGGCACAACTTGGGGCAGGAAATCTGGTTACCAATTTGCTTAGGAAGAGAAATGGCCTAAGGAACACACTGAGTTATAAGCAGTCACTGGCCATGAGGCTAGTTGGCCAGGAATAATGCTGGGAAACTGGTGAGCTTTGCCTGGGGCAAATTTAGATGAATGTACACAAGCATGACACACAGTATGAACACACATCATGAGGGTGATTCCAGCCCATGTGAAAAGCTCAGTGAAGGACCTTTACTCTCGGGAAGCCTACATGTTGGAGGGGTAAAATAATTCATACAATGGATATCAGCCTCCTTCCCTAGACACTACAGTACTTATTCAGTGGGTCCACGTACCAAGGTACCAGAAATAGATGCTTCACAAGGGCTCAGTGGCATAGATTTTACTTCTGTTTATACCCACAACATAGCAATGACCAACGCTTAACATTGACATAGCATCATTCCCAAAGAGATCAACAACTTCCTGATAGCAGATTTAAGACAGTGAACTTCTATAATTTTGAAGGGGCATTCATCCCCTCCAGAATATATACCTATTCTGTAAATGAAGTGCTTTACGTTTGCCAGTACTATCATCCATAAACTGGTAGACATATCTTGTTAATCATCCCAGAATCGCACAACACATTGAAGCTCATTTTACAGCAAAGGCCAATGGATTTACAACCATGAAATTCACTTGTATTGCAATGAACCCCATTGCCCAAAGGAATCTCACCTCATAAAATAGTGAATGGTTTACTGATGATTCACTTGTGAAGTCATTTGGAAGATCACATCTTGATAGTATGAGGTGCTCTGAGACAAGGGACCAGTATTAGGTTCTGTTTCTCCCATGGCCAGTACATGAGAGTTTGGGAACAAAGAAGTAGAAGTAGGCATTATTATTTTCACTATTATGCCAAATTATCTATGCCTGCATCATTTTTGCTTCCTGTCCTTATAACTTCACATTCTGCAAGTTTAGAGGTCTTAGTTCCCAAAAAAGAAATACTTTCATTAATGACACAATAATTTTCCCATTGAATCATAAGTTGACACCACTTAATGGATATCTTGGGTTTCCTCTACCATTAAATTATCAGGCAAAGAAGAGGGATGAGGGTTTTGATCCTGCCAATCAACAAGAAGACATCAGTTTGTTGAAACATGATGGAATTCATTGGGACACCCCTCCCACCTTAATATCCCAAATGCAGTTATAAAATCCATAACAATTTCTCAATAAAACCAGAACCACTAAGTGCTCAGACTCTTTGGGAAAGAAGTCTTGGCTTACCAACCAGATATAGAATCCTAACCAACTGAGGTTCTAGTTGAGGGCAATAGGGACATGAAAGGTGAAGGAAGCAATTTCATGATTAAAGACAGAAATAAGGGTTATGCCAGCTCTGTTCGTTTTTGTTGTGCATATATTAACAAATTATGCATATTTTATCCTTCTCTCTTTACTATCTATAAGAAGAGTGTCAGTGATATTTAAATTTGTATTTTAATTCATAAGTCACCATACTTTAAGGAAACACATCCAGACCTGATGCAGAAGACATTTTATCACCCAGAGACCTTTGTCTTTGAGAATAAAGAGTGAATAATGAGACTTCAAGTGACCCTTTTTTGAGGGAGGAGTGGGAGAATTTTCATTTGTATTTGGGTTGTATTTTATTAGATAGAAACATGAAGTTGTTGTGTGGGAATAAATTATATATGGTTGGGGAAAATACCTGTTGTATATCAAAAGAGATGAATTGTGACACTTATTTGCACTTTTGCTCACAGATTCATTCTCTGCCTTTACTCTGCTCTCCAGGAATTGGCTTTTTGCAAACAACATCTCTAAGGCTACTTTTGTCAATTGACCTATAGCAGGGTAGGGTAAATGGGAAGCTATGATATTAGTTTGGGGCCCAAGGAAGGAATACATCATGCCTACCACACCAACTCTCCCCCATTGTTTCATGGTTCTAATTCTTTTTTAATGTTTTATTTATTTTTGAAAGAGACAGAGAGACAGAGTATGGGTGGGGGAGGGGCGGAGAGAGAAGGAGACAGAATCTGAAGCAGGCTCCAGGCTCTGAGCTGTCAGCACAGAGCCTGATGTGGGGCTCAAACTGTGAACTGTGAGATCATGACCTAAGCCAAAGTTGGGTGCTTATCCAACTGAGACTTCCAGATACCCCTCATTATTCTAATTCTAATCAGGGATCTAAACAGCCCTTCTCACCATGATTTTACCTCCTTCTAAGCAGCCCTGCTCCACTGGCTCTTTATTCTTTTAAGTTTATTTATTTACTTAGAGAGAGAAAGTGCATGTGTGTACATAAGCTGGGGAAGGGGCAGAAAGAGAGAGACAGAGACAGAGAATCTGAATAAGGCTCTGAGCTGTTAGTACAGATCCCAATGCAGGGCTCAATCTCAGGAAACATGAGATCATGACCTGAGCCAACACTAAGACTCAGAGGCTTAACTGACTGAGCCACCCAGACGCCCTCAGTGGCTCTTTTAACGTCATCCCCTCCCTCTGCCCTCCAGTCTTAGGATGGAAGTACTTTACTGGTATAGCTAATGTTAGGGCTGGTGTTCCATCATTATTTGGCTTTTCAGGTTTTCTAACAACTTTATAATAAATTTAATACTCCTAATGTCCAACTACCGGGCATTGACTGTTTTCCTCACTGGACCCTGACTGAGGCAATCTCAATAGTTCAGGTGAAAGATGATGGTCATTTAAATTAGGGCACTAGGGTGCTAGCAGTAGGGATCAAGAGATTTGGACAGATTAGAAGATATATAAGTTGTAGGTGTTGAGGAAGGGAGGCATCAAGGAGCATGCTTGCTTTTCTATTTTGAGCAACTGCATTAGTAATGGCATTATTTATTAAGATGTATTAGATAGAGGGAGGAACAACTTGGAGGTAAGAATTAAACATCCCACTTTAGATGGGTTCATCATGAGATCCCTGTAGGATTGCCAAATGGATTTTGTTAGTTGGCAGATGGCTAGTGGAATCTAGAGATTTATGGAAAGCCCTAGCCTCCTCAACGCCATCCTTAAATTCCAAGGCCTCTTTTTCACGTGTAGTTAACATCAGAGTGGTCAGATTCCAGATCTTTTTGTGGTTCTTAACCCACAGTGGCTGGGGGTCGGGTGTGGGTTGGGGAGAATATGGAGTTTCTAGGAATATATCCATTTAAACTACAGCCCAATAGAACAAAATTATTTGACTGTTTCAGTTTACTAAAAAGCATTTTACCTTATTTTGATATGACAAAAGGAAGTGAGTGTCTAAATAGCAAAAGTTCGAGGCAATATTTAGGTGCTGAATTTAATACTCTGCAAGCAAGGGGAAATCTAGTTACCCAACAACCAACTCCACTTACCAAGAGTTTGAGAGATTGCCCTTGGTCAACATTTTCTTTTAAGACATTATCAGTTTGCTGCCTTAGTGTCAACTAAATTTCATCAGATGGAAAAAAGGGGAAAAAGTAGGCAGTCCTATTGACCCCAGAAAATCATGGGATTTAAAGTAGAAATTTGTTAGCACTTTGATACCCAACTGAAGGACGTAACAGAAATACTTGTTAGGCTTTGGCTTTGTGAACTTAGTGATATTCCCATACTTCTATTCCTAAATAGTCATCAACCATTCACATATAAAGCATAATCAGAACTAAGGAACAATTATTAAGTGAGGATAGGTAATAAAACTTGAAAATATCACTGCTTTTTTTGGAAAAGGAAATTAAGTGTCAAATGTCATTGCAAACTTTCACTCACTTAGGGTTAACTACTATGTTCTCTTGAAAGTTTGTTCAATTTAGCTAATCTTTTAGTGACCATGTCTTCCACAAACATTTGTGGAGTTTGACATAAGGTGGGAATCTAATCCTATAGCATAGCTTCTCTTTATACTTCTGCTATATACTCTAGATTTCCAGTAAATATGTTTGAGATTGCATGTGTGTATGTGTATGTGTGTGTGTGTGTGCGTGCACTGAATGCATTATTCCCACTGATAGCTGGCTGTGTGTTTAGGGGAAAAAGCAGTGAGAAACAGAGAGGAATGGGTTTGGGGAATTCCCCTCCCAAGAAGTCTTATGAAACCAAAGCTTCCCATGTCTTGAAAGGTCAAAGAAAGAGTATAATACACTTATGAAAAAGAAACAGTCTTAATCCAGTTGTTCTTGGCCCAGTCAGCAGCTGAAATATAAATGCTGTCATCGCTTACGTGTGAGATAAAGGATAGAAAGTGGGAATGTGTTGGTTTACTGCAAATACCATTCTTTTGGTTTGAGAACATTGCTGGAAATAACCTGCACTGAGAACAGCTCCCTATGAGGAATACACATTATGGGAAACGGTTAAAGGCAAAGTTTGGTCACTGACCTTCTCGATGTAGTTTAATCAAGCTGCAAGCACCACACCAAAAAAGACAGCTGCTTGAAGAAGGGAGCCATCACCAAGCCAAGACATTTTACCTTTCCTCTATTACATGAGTCGGGGATAAGACACAAGTGTGCAGTAAATCTCTAGTTCATGCATTCAGAGGCTGCACTGTAATAATGATAGACTATAAATCAAACAGAAATGTTACCTTTATTTTAGGACAGTCAATAGCTAGAAATAGTGCTCACCAATAGCACAGATGTCTAGGAGATATAAAAACAAATGCTTGGCAGTTGTTTAAAAATGGGAAGTATAAGAATCTGACCTAAAATATATTAGAACACAACAGCGGTTTCATCGTTTTGTCCGGTTTCCAGTTTTGTATCTCACTATTTTTTTTAATCCCATGCTCTCTTGTTGAAGGTATAACTGCTATTTTGGAGAAGTGAAAAAAGTGTCTGTCATGTGTTTCTTTAAAAACCTTATAAATATTTGTAAAGCGTACGTACATCCATGAGCTGTTATGTAAATTTGTTTTTCTTTGCAAGTTTCAGGATAATTGCATGCCGAGAACTGAAGTAAGATGGGGCTGTAAACAAATGGGAGGCTCCTGCGAGGACCCGAGGGGAAGGAACGAGGCTATCGATGTGCCAAATATTAGCTAATTGTGAGGATGACACTGCCTGGCCAGACTCACAATCTGCATCCCAGTGTCTGCCTCAAAAGAGCTGTTATAAGAAGAAAATGCTCATTTGTTTCAACTGTGACTGAGTGCTCTGAAATCCAGTCATGGGCTTTGGAAATGGAGATCCCTCTAATCAGTGACAATGTTAAGGGTCAAAGAGGCTTCTGATATTACTCCAGGTAGGAAATGCACAGGGTTAACAGGCTGTACTTTACTTATCAATTTTTAACTTTTTTTATTTAATAGAAATCTGTACAAACTGGAATGTTATGTAAAAGTGAATCACACTTTTTTAAAAAAATCTTTATATATATATATATTTTTTGCATCCCACCTTTTTTGATGGAGGGCGGGAGGGGTATGGTCAGGAAATAGAGCAAGTTGATTTCAACAATTAAAACTCTAGAGAAATCTGAATCTTAACTTACCAGAGGTTTAAAGTAAAGCTCAGTTTCCTGTGATTCTCCATTTCCTGGGTTTAACAGGAACATGGATCTCAAGAATTAAAATACGGTGAGAAAGTCTGTCCTACTAAGATTTTCTCACCCCAGCAGGAAAGTACCATACCAGAAATTTCACAAGAAAGTCTGCTCTCATGAGACTCACAGCCAGACTTTTAACCATTTTGATAAGTTCAGAAGAGCTTCAATCAAAAAGCTTTCAAATCCCTGTCCCAAATGACCCCACAAATCCCTTTGAGAGCCACCCAACACCACTTCATAGTTCCCATAAACACTTGGACCTTTCCCTGTGAAAGCTGACAAGTTTTCCCGAAAGTCCTTACATACCACGCTCAGGCTCATCTTGCCAAATGTGCTATCTCAGTGGAAACTGCTGGAACTTTCCAGACAGATTTTATGCTAAAGGCAAAAAGTACCTCAGTCACCAATATGCCCACAGTATGCTGAGACTAAAGGTACCTAGATATTTCAAATGCTGTGTATAAAGTCCCGTACCCTTTTTCTCCCTGTGTGACCAAGTATTGCTCTCATAATACTTTGTGAAAAATGTCTCATAACTGTGGTAATTACTGATGTCAACACCCTTGCTAATATTCTGGAACTGCAAACATTTCACATCAGATCTCCACGTGGAAAAGGGACTGTTCACTTCTACTTTGTAAATTAGCTATATGATTTATCTGTGGGAAACATTTCAAAAATATAGATTCAGAAAGACATCTACCACATGATGGCTTTTCCATATGGCATCTCATAATTATTTTGCTGTGTGTGAACACGATGAAAACAGTTTCATAATTCTCCAAGGGTCAGAGTAAATTATTTCAATTAGACATATTTCAGAGCAAACATTACCTTAGGGTTTATTAATAATATTACCTGAGAAGGAACAGCTGCCTTTTATGCATAAAAAGCTGTCAGCTTCTTACCACTCCTTACTATAGAAACTCTTTTGTGACTCAAAAAAAAAAAAAAATGGCAGATTTTCTCATGCTTTACCTAAACACAAAACTTGGCAGTAGGGACCTGGTTGTAATCCCCAGCATGGGAGCTAGTGGGTGGATTTTTTTTCTCTATAAACTCTTGTATAAACCACACCAGTCTCCTGGTATTTATTCTGGGTAATGCTGGAAATTGTACACAGATCCAACAGGCCATGTAAAGGAGTTTTGTAACTTCCTGAAGCTCTTTCATGCAAAATCCTTACTCTGAATGCAATTCCAGAAAGATGGGACATTTCAGCAGCTTAAAAGGAAAGGCCTATTTGGTTGTCTTTTTCTCCTTCTCACTGTAGTCCTGCAAATATGAAATAGGTCAATTGGGGCAACATAATAACAGCAATTAATATGACATTAATTGACCTATATTGAAAATTCAATGCCCATTGAAACATCTTTAGAGATAAATCACAAGGTAGCTATATCATAATAATTAAGGATCGGAATTTTTCTCTATAGGTTGGTTGCCACTTTATAAGAGTTAGTTGGAGTGACATATTACTGCAGGACATCAATTAAGTTTAGCTTTATTATTACTGCTACTAGTCTCTGAACATGCATATTAAAAAATCTCAAGACACAAGAGTCTATGAGGTACATGGAAAAGAGATGAATAATCTTCTCTGTGCCTAAGAAACGGATCACTTTACCACAAATGTCCCTTGCTTCCCACTCCAAGATGACGAGGATTATTGACAATGTGACCGATGAATTGATGGTTTGGTAAGGGCTTCTCACCAACATGTTCTGCTTTTTGGCAAAACTTTCCCAAGGCAAATGCACATGTGTCTTAGCAGAAGTAACAAAGACTTTATTCTTTAGGCGTTTGATGCTGGTTGGATGAGGGTTGGTGTGGTAGGTGGTAGAGTTAGTCAACTTCAACTCCTCAAACGTTAATCTCTTGGCACTGAGGTTCAGTGTGGCCTCAAATTCTCAGGGGATTCAAGCTGGAAGCCTCACTGTGGCCTTATGACTGTTTCTTGAAACAAACAGACTTTACGTACTGTGACTGAAATTTAAAAGGAAACTTAAATGTAAACACAATCTTTCAAATACCTGTAACCAAAGTTCCTTTTCACAAACATACACGAAGCCACGATGAAAGCAGTCTTCCACCCAAGGCAGCAAGAGATGTGCAGAAGGAAAAGGGGATTATTGAGAGATTGACTGACATCTGCCTATTTTGTGACTGAATACATAGCCATGAGGAAGGCACTATAATTTAAGAAATAGAAATGAAAATTGCAATCAGAAAGGCTATTTGCATAATTTCTCCTATTTTATTTTAGAACAAAATATCAATTTAAAAAATGGGGATATTATAGAATGTTAAAGAATCCTTGTGTTGTGGTTTTTATATCCTGATAGAGGGGCAGAACATCTCTTTTGGGTTGTTGTAACCATTCCAGAAAGAAAAAAAAAAAAAAAAGCACAAATGCTCTGCCTTAAGCATCCCCACCATGCTACAATCATACGCTTTCTAGTTCTCATTTTTCCTCATTTGGCGTTCTGCCATGTCACATTCTTATTTTGTACTTTCTTTGACCCCAACTAAATGATGAAGGACTAAAAACCAAAAGCAAAGCCATAATTGGGTAAGAAAAGATTTGGAAACTTCATTATCTCATGCATAAACCAGTGGCGATAGGTCAGTGTTTACTTATGCCACCATTTTACTTCTTGCCACAGTGGCCTCCATCTCAGTGAATGATACCATCAGCCATTTAGTTGCTCGAAAAACACCCTGAGAGGCAATATTGACTGCTCTCTTTCTCTCACCGTCCACATCCAAATCATTAGCAAACCCAATAACTTATCATCTCCAGGGCTATCACCAGGCCATTATAATCATTTGTCTGCACCACTGCAATAGTAATGAGCAATGAGCTACCACAATAAGCAATGCTCCTCAGACTGCTTGCTTCTACTGATGCTCCCTCCTCACCTCCACAGTCATTGGTGATCATTTTAAAAGATAAATCAGAGTACGTAATGCCCCTGAAAGTTCAATCTTTCAATGCTTTCCCATTATACTTAGAATAAAATTCAAAACCCCTACATGCCTTCTAAGTTCACATAAGATCCATCTTCTGGAATGACTCTGAGTTGATTTCCTATATACTTCCGCTTACTCATTGTACTCCAATAACACTCGCCTTCCCATCTCAGGGCTTTCACACTTTGCTTGGAGTATTTGTGTGCTAGATATTTACATGGCCCATTCTCTTACTTTATTCACCACTCTGTTCACAATTAACTTCCCAGAGCTCAACCTTTACCTATGTAGAGCACCTCTGGTGTCACTATTCTTTTATCCTACTTCACTTAATTCGTAAAACTTACTTGACATTATAATATATGCTTGTGGCTTATATTTACTTATTTAATTAATCAGTTCCTTAATTATTGTTATTTCCTCTACCAGGAATAAAAGCTTCATAAGGTCAGAGAGTTTGTATGTTTGCTTACCCTTATATTCCCAGTGTCTAAAATATTGCCTAGTACATAGCATATACTAAATGAACATTCATGATCTAAACGGATATTTTTCACTCAACTTGAAAGCTTGAAACATATGAAAATAAGATAAGTGGCAGGATATGTCATATGATTTCATTATCCACTTTATATAGTAAGGGAAGTAAGTGTGTATCAGTAACTAGTTAACAAAAACTGGCTACTCAGCATGGAGATGGTCACGTCTTGGTTGTCTACAACCGTCATAGTCCATACTGACCCCCAATACCACCTAATGTATTGACTGCCCTGGGGTCTATCTACTTGTGGCCTATCTTGTCCACTTTCTTATTTAATTGTAAGATCGTAGTTTCAAGTTCTACCTTCGTACCAGTTGAAAAGGTTGAACGAACTATATCATCTCCAAGATATCCTCTAGTTACATAATTTTACTGAAAATGTAAAAGATATGACAGAAATCTTTTTAGAAAAATGATGGAAACTTAATGGTAATTCTCAATTATTCAATATCCCTGTATGTTTTAGTTCATTAGCCACCCTACACTTAACTGTTTTTTTTTAAGTTTATTTATTTATTTTGAGAGAGAGAGAGAGAGAGTGAGAGAGAGAGAGAGAGAAGATAGAATCCTAACCAGGCTCTGCATTATCAGCACGCAGCCCGATGTGGGGTTCGAACTCACAAACCATGAGATCATGACCTGAGTGAAAATCAAAAGTTGGCCGCTTAACCGACTGAGCCACTCAGGCACCCCTACATTACTTTAATATACAACTAAAGTCACTTGAAAGCCAAGATTTACACTAGCCAATGAAACTGCAACTTACAAATCTGACATCATTATTGAATATCCCTGGAAAGTCTTATAATCAGATGGATGAGAGACTAATATGATGGTTAGAAAATCACAGCCAATACACCTTATATGTAATTCAGTTTGTTCCAAGCAGGTTCTCTTCATTTAGCACTTTAATTGCTTCATCTGTAGAATAAGGTCCATTTACAGAAAACGTATTAGAAATCTTCTTAATATAGTCATATTCTCAGGTTGGTTTCTCTGGAAGTAGGAAATGAGACTGAGTTTGACAATTAGAACATGTCAGGAGAGGAGGCAAGGCTGGGCAGAGAGAGAAGTTGAGCAGCCATAGAAGCACAATAAACTATTGCTTAAAAGCTTAGGAAAGCTCTGTATACATATACCCCATCAGAGTTACTCTGTCTTGGGCAGAAATGGTTGGATATGTATACGTTTCAATCAGTCATCAGATAGGGATGGGCATCAGATGGGGAGGCAGAGAAACCATGTCTGAGAGGAAGCAACCCATGGAAAGTTTGGCAGACCCTGAAGGAGCTGACAGATGGAGACTCTCTGCTGGAAGTTAGGGCACTAAGTCCCTTCTTGTAGGGGGATCTGGGTGACACACTTCCATTCTTTGCAGTCATAGTACCATCTAGCAAATCCTCTTATACCATTTATGTTGACACCAAAGAATAAGATAGATCCCATGTGAGCACATTCCAAAAGGCAGCTACTAACATAGGACACCCTGTGTATTACTATGCATTCTAGTTTCTCAACCTGTAATAAGCAAGGATAGTAAAACTTTGTGATCTGTACTGAAGTTTACATGTATGTGTAAATGCCCATGGGCTTGTGGGGATAAGAAAAAGAACTTGAAGCAGGCACAGGTCATTTTTAGGCTAATATTTACAGTACAGAAGAACAATTACCAGAATTATATGTTGTGCTTTGGCTGGACTGCTCCTTCCTAGACTTATCAAGAATATTGGCTTGGGGTGGCCAATTGGCTGGGTGGCTCAATCTGTTAAGCTTCCGACTTCTGCTCAGGTCATGATCTCATAGCTCATGAATTCAAACCCAGCGTCGGGCTCTGTGCTGACAGCTCGGAGACTGGAGCCTGCTTCAGATTCTGTGTCTCCCTCTTTCNCCCGGGGCAGCCCTCCCGTCCTGCATCTGGCCCTGTGATACAGCGGAGCAGGAAGGGCCCTGGCCGAAGTGGGGAGCTGCCCCAGAAGAGGCTCCTGGGTCTCTGTCGGTTAAGCATCCGACTCCTGATTCCAGCTCAGGTCGTGATCTCATGGATCTTTCAGCCGGCAACCTGCTGGGGATCCTTTCTCGCCCCCCCCCCCCCCCCCCGCTCATGGTCTGTCTCTCTCAAAAAGAAATAAATGCTAAAAAATATTTAAAAAAGAAAACTGGCTTTAGCTACAGTCCTACTCAATTGGCTGTGTTTAAATTTTACAAATATCATACTTCACACCATACTAAAGGGCTCATCAACATAGTTATGTGTGTAGTTATCTTAAAAAGTAGAGGCTTACTTAAATATAACATACTCCTTGAATTTTCTAGATAATTCTTTACTGTCATTATCATTTGTCCTGGAACTGCTAATCATAGAATATACCATGATTTTCCCTCATTTTCTCCCTCCCCAACTTAAAAACTTTTAACATAATGTTGGCTTTTTTGTCTTGTTTTCTGAAATACTCCACCAATTGGCTTAGCCTCCTTTTTTTTCTGCTGTGTCACCTTTTAATACAGGTTTTCATCACCTCCACAAAAGAGACTTTTTTTCCCCCCTGAAAAAGATGGATTGGTAAGAGGTCCCGCAGCCTATAAACTGTTTCCTTTTAATTCAAGCCCTAGCAGTTTGGCCTGGCTCACATTCAGATAGTACTGTAACTTGTCTGAACCCCTTCTAAAGGGTCTCCTGCTAGTGTATTTATGCCTGAGCACTTGGGCGAGCCTCGAAACAGCTTCTCTAAAGATGGATGGGATCTGTTTGCTCACCTCCAGCCCACATTGTAATGAAGCATGACCCTTGCTTTCAAACTCCTGAGGTTCTGACCTCACCAGGTGAGGCTGCCCTGGAAATGGCCCCCTGAGGTGATTCCTAACTGCAGTTTATGTCTAGGACACCAATAACTGTGTTCACTCTTAAGGGTTTTCTTTCTCTTAACATCGTCAGCTGCTTTCATGTACAGCCCTTAAAGTTTCGCGTAGGAAGTATTAAGAGGAGATTTCCTAAACTCAAGCTCAATCTGTTAAAGTTTTCCTTTAGCATTCAAAATACTCAGGATTTGGGGGCAAATGGCGAATTTTGCAATAGTGTGTTCACTTTAAGTGGGGTGGTATAATGTGCAAAAGAACAAAGAAATCTTTTCATCATTAATGTCACTGCCAAGAAAAGGAACTGATGCTTTCTTAGCTTTGATCTTTGTTTTCTTCCCCTCCCCCCACTGCTTAATTCAATTACAGATCTCTCCTTTATATAATACAAGCACCACTCCTACCCCACTCCTCCTTAATTACAGACTATTCAGGAATCCTAGATGTCCTGCCATGACATTGTTTTATTCTAACTTCTACCAGGTACTGCGTATTCCAGACAATTGCCTTTTTAAGGCCCCCAAATATCAGACTACATGGATAACAGCTCATTCAGTACTCAGCGGATTATGAAGTGGTTGAAACGTAAATGGAAATTAATGGATAGATTGAGACAAGAGGCTACTTAGTTCCTTTGATGAGATGATACAGCAACTTACATCTAACCTACTACTTCCGCTCACCCAATTAGCTGTGCAATTGCAAATTTATGAAAACATTTCAAACTAAGTTTATATCATAGGCCTTGTCAAATATAGTTTTTAAACAATTGTGGGAAGAAATTGAAGATTTTAAAAGAAAATTAAAACTTCTTTCATCTTTATGCCTCACCTCTTTACCTAACACTTGGACTAGAGTCAATTATTACGCTCTTTTGGAAGGGAAAAAAGGAGGCGGAAGTATGGATGGATAATGCCAGTCAAAGGAAATAGCTGGTACATCATGATAGACTTTTAAACATGTGTCTGTGCTCAGCCTAGTACAGAACAAACTCAAGAAGGTTCCTGTCCTCTAGAAGTTTACCGTCTGTGATAAGATATAAATAAATGAAACAAGATATAAACAAATGAAAAGGCATTAAGTAAGGATTTGTATAAGTAATGAGATGTTAAAAAAAAAAATCAACGTTAAAGGGGAAAGCTATCTGGGGAATCAATTGCAATTTCTCTTCCAGAGTGTTGTGGAAAAGGGGTTTTAATTGGGATGATGAATTAGGAGTTTACTGAACCAAAACTGGGAAGTTCTTCTGAACATGCAGCCTTGTCTGAGAGGAAGACCAGAGGATGTGCTAATCGTGATGAATCTTCCTTCCGTACAGTGAGCCAACTTTATATTACCATTCTCAGTGGCAATATTTTGATTTTACTTAGATTCAAAACATTTCCATAAATTGCAATTACTTCCCACAGTGTCGAATACATTTTCCTTGACAAAGGTGATTATTAGGTATTAAAGCCTAATCCCATAAGAAATTTGTGAATTGTTAAGCCTATTTCTTAACTAGTCAAGAGCAAATCCTTCTTTCTCATACTTTTTCATGCTAATGTTACATGTTATCACCTGCATGTCAGGAGAAAATTCTTCAGGCAAAGACTTTTCCCTCCAGAAAAAAAACAAGGGCAGTTACCTTGCTCTAAATATATCATGAGGGACTTTGATCTTTCAGTTCTTTTCATATAACTTTTATTTTTACCAAGAAACATTGTCCATAAGTTCAATTGTAGGGATGAAAATTTGAGTGCAAAACCAATATATATTTGAAGGGAAAGTAATCAGATTACAATAGGCCATTTATATAGAAAAAGTATACTTTTTAATAAAATTGTAAAAATGTCAGAAATCTTTACATGCTAAATAAATAGCATTAAAAAACATTCAGTGAAAAATGGATAAGAACAGGACTTCTATAGAAGCCGTTGGTAAAAAGAAAGAGCAAGCCCAAGACAGAGCCATTTCCCTCCAAGATATAAACCAAGACTTTGTTACAGTGTCAACCTATTCTATGAATGTGACCTTAGAACAGTCAATATAAAATTTTCTGATCAGCACCAGTGGGGTAATCCACATGATAAAAACCCTCTTGATCCCTTTTCCCCAGAAAAGACCTCCTGGCCTGAAACACAGAAACAATCTTTTGTTTTGTTTTGTTTTGTTTTGTTTTTTTGCTAACAACTTCTTGCCCCACCCTCCTCCTTATAAAAACCTTCCATTTCTGTACAACTCCTGGGAGTTTCCTCTCTACATGACAGATGTGATGCTTCCTGATTCATGAATCACCTAATAAAACCAATTAGATCTTCAAATTTACTTCATTGTATTTTGTTTTTTAACAACTTTAATACAGTTGCCTGTCTTTGATGTTTCTAGTAAACATTAAATTATTTTAAAGATATTATTGATTAATATATTTAACTATAAATTCTATAAAAACATAAAATAGATAATATTCACATGACATGCAGAAAAAATAATCATCTATAGTTTCATGAAATATTTGAATATATTCTACAGAGCAGAAAGTATGCAGGGTACATTCTCTGAAAACCATGCAAATATAAGAAATAATAATAAAAAGTTAAAGGAACAAACAAAACCAGCAAAATCCTAAGTATTAGGGAATTTATAATAATTTTGCTAAATAAATTTAGATCAAGAAGAAATAAAAATTAACACTTATACATTACTTAGAAAATAAAGAAATGAGTATTATTACTTTTTAACTCTTAGAAGATGTAACCAAGGTGGTATCCAGAGACAAAAATCACAGGCTTGGAATATTTTTTATAATTACACAAGAAAAAAATAAAAATAAACCAAGCAGGGGAACCTGGGTGATTCAGTCGGTTAAGCGTCCGACTTCGACTTCAGCTCAGGTCATAATCTCACAGTTCGTGGGTTCAAGCCCCGCATTAGGCTCTGTGCTGACAGCTAGCTCAGAGCCTGGAGACTGTTTGACTCTGTGTCTCCCTCTCTCTCTTCCCCTCCCCTACTCATACTGTCTCTCTCTTTGTCTCTCAGAAATAAAAATAATTAAAAAAAATTTTTTTAATTTAAAAAATAAACCAAGCATTTGATTTAAAAAATTAGAAGAAGAAAACACACTTAAGGAAAATAAGAGAAAGATAACAGTGAAGATAAAAGCAGAAATTAATTTACTATAAAGAGGAAGATCATAGAAATGTTAGAAATAAATTCAAGAAGCATAAAAGAATGGAAAAATATTGAGAGGGAAATAATAAATAGATAGATAGATAAATAAATAAATAAAGTTGCAAATAAAATTGAGAGGGAAATGATGATCACTATAATGATAAATAGCTAATATGTATTGTGTGCTTCTCTGTAACAGATTCTGTCCTTAGAGTTTTATATATTATTTCAGTTAATCCTAAAAGCAAAACTCTAAAGTGCTTATTTGTTTCCGTTTTTACAAATGTGGCCCCTTAAATTGTGGAATTAATTTACTATTATCACAAAACTCCATATATATCAAATACAGATTTTAATGTAGCACCTGCTTGCTTTGACTCCAAGACCTATGCTCCTAACAGTTATGTTATTTCTAATAAAATCATTTGACAAAATGATTATGAAAGGTAAGAATGCATAACTCTTTTTTTTTTTAAGAATGTATAATTCTAATCAGTTTGATAAACTAAACAAACTAGGCAATTCTCTGGTAAAATACCCATTTCTCAATTGTATCAACTTTTTAAATAGGCATCCCATATATATAATTAACGATTGAATAAATTGGAAGTATTACCTGAAAAAAAATCTCTTAAGATGGCTCTGAGCCAACACAATATTTTATTTTAACTAGTGAGCATTTGTTTTTAAAATTTCAGAGCACAAAACCAGCTCTGTAGCATTTATTCTAGAGCTTCTAACAAATAAAAGGTAGTCTTTTAATTTTAAAAATGAAATACCTAATATCAAAATCTGATTTAGAATAACAGAAAATTTTAAAAAATTATACATTTATCTCAGATATATAGATGTGAAAATACCAAATGTAAGTACCAGGAATAAAACTCACCATAATAAAGACATTTCATTGGATAAAATGCAATTCCATTACTTATTAAGCATATTATAGAATAGCTTTTAAATCATTAATCAGCTTTACCTTATTTTATATTTCTAGAGATATTCTCATTAAGCTGAGGAACAAAGGAAGACTTCCCACTATCATCATTATTGCACAATAATGTTGGGAAGGTCCTGGCTAATTAAAGAGCCAGTGAAATAGTTTACACAAAATAAACAAAACCTTTGGAAAGGAGGAAACAAAGTTATCTCTATGACTAGACCACACTGAAAACAAAGCATACAACTTAAAAACACTTAAAATTAATGAATGCTAGTAAGATGATCAAATACAACAGAAAAATAAAGTCTTTAGCTTCTTATGTACTAAAGTAGCCAAAGTATAGGAATAAAGCCCACTGGCATCTAAGTGTATTTAAGAGCAGAAAAGAGTGATTAGATGGGGAGAAGTGGAAACCTCCGTGCCCCCTCCTACCAGTCTGAAATTTCTATGTCATTGCTATCATTCATAAACAAAATGCAATTGTGATCCAACTAGGCACCATAATCTGTCCAGATGCAGCAAAATTAATACTGGAAGAGTTCCACAGGTTTCCATTCTTAGGGAGTTTATAATTTATTGGGTTGGGTGGAAAAAGAGATAATTAAAACAAGGAAATACATAAGGAGGCATCTGAGAGTAAACAATACCATAAGGAATAAAATAGACTGATAAACTAGAGGTTCATGGGCTGCTTTGGGTTCAGAGTTCAGATGAGGCGTTCTTCATCAGGTGACATTTGAGACCTGAATGATCAGGGCCAGATCTATAAAGGTCAGATTGAAGAGAATTCCAGAAAGAATCTCCTGTTTTAACTTGAAATTATCTAACTTTTATAGTGGGTTTCATAACATACACATGCTTCTTTTAATGTAAATATACTGTGTTTTTTCCTCCAAATATTAATGTGATATTTATGAAGAAGTCCATTTGGACTTAGCCTTCTCAATTTAGTTGCTTTGACTCTAGTTCACTTTGACTTATCTTATGAACTAAAAGTTAGATCTTGTCCACCTTCTCTTATACTATCTCTTCTTCTTCATTTCTTTTTCATCTCTTCTCTGACTCGTTCTCATCTGAACTTAATTCTGCAATGAAGAACGGAGTGCTTTGTTGAGATATTACTACGATTTGTGATACCCAAATGGCCTCAATAAGTTGTGTCCAACTTATTACCAATTAAGATGATGTCAAACTATCTACATCAGATTGTTCTATTTTACCACTTAACAAGCTGGTAGTCACCTTTAAAAGTGACTTCTTTTTTTAAATATACGAGTATTAAAAATCAATCAATTCTAAATCTAGTAGAAACATGGGAAGAGGTTAAATCTGAAACTTTCCTCCTCTCTTGGAAACTATATAAGAAGGAAAACAACAAGAATAAAACCTATGAACTGCATTTCCAGGGAAATTAGAAGACAGATTTCAAATTGTCTACGTGTGATTAAGGCAGCTGAGACTGACAAAGCCTTTGCGTAACTTTTCCTATAGAAAAAGGCAACACAAGTAGTAGTAAAGAAATGAAAAATGAAGCCAGGATAGCTAATGGTGGCAGATCTCTGAATGTGTCAGAAAAAAAGGAAATCCTTCCATATATGGACTGAACCTATTGATGATGGTGGCCAAGAAGACACTTTAGAAACATAGGATGGCTGCAAAAGCAGTGAAGGAATGGGTTAGGTTCTGAGAGGCAGAGGAAGCACAGACCACAGAAGGGGTACATATTAAGAAAACTTTCATCCACAGACAATATTTATGAGACTTTTAAAAGCCTTTTCCTTCAGCAATGTCACAGGAAGCCAAAGATAAGCAAAGAATCTGAAACAGGCTCCAGGCTCTGAGCTAGCTGTCAGCACACAGCCCAACGTGGAGCTCAAACCCACGAACCGTGAGATCATGACCAGAACTGAAGCTGGAAGCTTAACCGACTGAGCCACCCAGGTGCCCCCATAAAGAACAAATCTCAAAGAGATTTGTGAAAATGGCTTTATCTAATGAAGTGAATGATTAGTTGATAATTAAAAAACTTTTTAAAAGTAATTATATTAGATTGGACTGAAGTCGACATGTATAAAAACTGTACAAAATAAAAAGGGCTTTGAACAACAAAAATTCTATAGCTACAAAGTATGTTGAGAAACCTACATAGATACTAGTTTTTGTAATTTCTAATGAAAAAGGAAGAATGACTTGGAGGCAAGAACCAGAAGCCCAGAGTGTATAGCAAAGACTCTCAAAGAATCATTTTTAGGGATCTGAATTAGATAATAAAAACCACTAGATTTTGGAATTACTGTGAACCATTAGGTACCTCCTGTTCTCCTTTTTCAATTTTGAGTATCTATTGAGTCTCTCTCTACCCCAGGATTGCATGTGGGGACGGGGAGCAGAAGTATATGCCCTAATTTATTCCATAAAATCCTGGACCACACACTGATGAGATAAGAGGGTGAGAATTCGCAAATGCTGGGAGGAGATGAAAGTATTTCATAGATTGTAGAAAGTAAATAATTTGTGGCCAAAGGATGAATAGCATAGATTAGAGACAGTCATGAATTATCTTCTACTCTTTTCATTGAAATTTCCTTCCCCTTAAATCAGGCCAGACTCTAGTGATTTTTCTGTCCAATAGAAGGTAGTTGAGATATCATTCAACTACTTCTGAGGCTGAAGCAAGATCATCAGAAGCCTTTTCAGCTTCCTCCCAGGGCTCATGTATTTGTACCATGATTCACCATGTTTGATTACTCCCCCCCACCCCCCAGAGACATACAACTTGGAAAGGTCCTCAGATTACATGGGAAATGAGAGGATCTTAATTGAGCCCAACCTCCTGCCATTTCCACCAAAGCACCAACATGTAAGTTAAACTATTATGAACCCTTTAGACAGCTACCTATCAGGTAAATATGAACAAGTGAAACCAGCTGATGAAATATGGAGTAGAAGAATCACCCACCTGATCTTTACATGAATTTCTGCCCACAAAATTGTAAGATAAAATAAAATATTGTTTTATGCCACGAAGTTTCAGGACGGTTTATTAGGCAGCAAGAGATAACCAAAATATTCATAGTAGAAAAATACTATGCTTTCTAAAAAAGAGGGGACTAAGGGTCTTATAATGAAGCATAATTATAAAGCGAACCACTGGAACATAAATACAAACTGTATGAAACATCAAAGCGCCAGTAACACAAAAAGCTAAACAAACAGACCACATTGTGAAAGGCTTAAAATGCACACATATTACAAACACACAGTGATTTTTGCAAGGAATATGTTTCTGGACAGCAATTTGCTGATATGCATCAAATCTTAAAATTTACAATATATAGTGTGATTTGGCAGTTACAGCAGAAAAAATATCTTCCAAAATAGATTGTGAAAAATGGTTGTAAAATTTTATGGATAAGGCTATTTATTGAATGATCATTTATGATGGTAGAAATTTGGAGTCATCATTACTGCATCAAATAAATGAAAGTGATTTGATAAATTGCAGTCCATCATATAACAGAATAATTATGTAACCACTGCAAAACATGGTTTTGAGAATATTTAATAGCATGGAATTCACTCAAATATGCTAACTGCAAAAAAAAGCAGCAAAAACTATAGAATCCCATTTTATAGGAAATAATGTCATTTTATGGGAAAACAAAACACAAATGAATATCTATCTATTTTTTGAAAAGATAGAAATAAGACAACAAACGTCAATAATGCTTAACTATGAATAATGAGGATAACTTTATTTTATTCTATATATTTTGGGGATACCTTTTATATTTCCATATATTACATGAAAATTATGAAATAAATTATTTAAAACTATCAAATAACTAAATTATTTTTATTTAAAAAATTTTTTAATGTTTATTTTTGAGAGAGAGAGAGAGCATGAGCAGGGTAGGGGCAGAGAGAGAGAGGGAGACATAGAATCTGAAGTAGGCTCTAGGCTCTGAGCTGTCAGCACAGAGCCAGATGCAGGGCTCGAACCTGCAGACTGTGAGATCATGACCTGAGCCAAAGTTGTATGCTTAACCAACTGAGCCACCCAGTTGCTCCCAAATAACTAAATTGCTAATCAAACTATCATCTGCCATCTTCTGCAGAGTGAACCTCTCCACTCTCTCCTTTATATTTATGGAGTGGATTCCAGACGTGATGGTAGAATAACACAATTAAAATTCACAATTTATAGTCTAAGGGGAAATTTTTGAAGCAAACTCCTTAAGCATAATTTATTCCCTAGTTTTCTGGAATACCTATTGCTCCTGATGTGTCCACAGATGTCTAGGTAAAGAAAAACTTTCTTAGCTACATATCATTTGCATGTATTTTTACTTCTTCAAAAGCAAAACCTTGTTCCTTGCTCCTGGAACCACCATTTAGCCAGGAACCATTTCCTCCTAGACATTGACATCTGAACATGTATCACTCAACTACGTGCAACATGGAAATATCTTCCCTCTGACAAACTTTGTGATGTCTTTGATTAATGATGCCTAATAAGACAGATCTTTGAATAATATCAAAGATCCTTAAACATTAAAGAAAGTAAAAGAGAGAGCTTTCTAAAACACTATTCTCTCTCTTGTGTGTGTATTTTGCCTTGTCTTGTTTGTAATTGCTGGTTCAGGTCCCTTTTTGCACGTTAGGTAAGTATGCAAGCTATATTAATTATTTTAGGAAGTTGTGTTACTCTTTTCCTTTTTTTTTTTTTCCTTTCCCATTCCATGGTCTCCTGGGATCAAGAAACAGTTAAATCTCCTCCAAAATCATCGTATAAGAGCAATGTCCACAGTAGGAGCATCTGCTCATTATTAGATTATGTGGGCACTAGTCAGAGTAGAACTCTGAGCAGACTAAGGAATAGCAATGGAAGCATAGTTGTGGAAAAGCAACCCACAACCTGAACTGCCAGGACATAAAATTACCCTTTGGTCTTGGCACGGAGGTTGCCTCCATATTTTTTTCCTGTGCTTTCTTTTTACTTCACACACAAAAAAACATTCAAACTCATTACTTTACATTACTTTCACTCAAGGATCTGAATATATGAAAAGATTAATTTCTAAATGTCTAGATACTCCATCTTACTCCTAGTTTTCTCATACCCTACTTTCCTGCCCAAAAAGGAAGAAAGTACTTGGTATTTAACTGGGCCTGAAATCAGAAGAGCCTGAGTACCACAAGAAAGTCCTCTGTTTTGATATTTTTGGCGAGCACCAGGAGTGGATGTTCTAGAAATGTGGCCAAATTTTCAACCCTATTTTGCCCACTAACTTGTGAGGTTCTGCACATTTGGAAGGAAACAGATAAGCAACTCAGCATCAGACTTTATTTAAATAGAACCTAGATATTAAGGGTCTTCAGGTTCAACAAAGGTGACATTTTTGCAGCTCATACAGTCTGATTGCCTGACTCCACTGACTAGTGAGAGGTGAGCTCGCGAGCAGCTCTGACTCCTCACGCTGGTCACAGGCATACCGCGGAGCCAGAAGTGGCCCAGCGAGTCTAGTAAACCAGCCTCTGCTCACATCTCGACTCCACATCAGATGTTTGACAATCCGGCTCCAAGCTTGCTTTGTTTGGGAACACAAATGTGAATATGACTTAACTTTTAACCATAACTGTTCTTTTCATTAAATAAGTATACCCTTGCTAGCAGAACACAAACAAACACACAACACAGACACAAACAGACACAAACAGACACACACACACAAAGTAGGAATTATAGGAATGTGTAGAGAAAATATTTTATTCGGTTTTTAAATAAAACAACAAAGTAATCCCAAACCATTTTGCACATTATATGTTTCGCTTGAACTGAGGAAGAGAATGAGGTGATTGCTTCATACATAAAGCAGAGAACACCATATTGAAAAGTGGGCAACTGTCTACTTCCTGTGAGTTGAGGATGACTTTTCTGAGACCTGCTCCAAACTGTCTCTCAATCAACATTGTCCTCATACCTAACTTCTCATTGAGATATAATTGGACTTTTTTTTTTCTTCAGTAGCTACTCTGTGCTTCTTTTAAAGTGTAGTATTTTGAAATGGAGGCTATTAGGCTACTGGTTGTTCATAACATTGATTAGGACTTGTTCTTTAGACCAGCTAGCAGAATACAAAGAGTGGTTCACAGAATAAATGAGGTTTTTATTTAAAGGAAATAAGATTCAGATGTTTTTTTATATCAAGGTGTATTATTAGCTATAATAAGTGGAGGCATGGTCAGGGAAGTCAAAACTTAGCTTGGCCCTGCATTCATATATTTATTTACAAATGTAAATGTCTTTGTGGTGAGCACAGAAAAATCAAATGAAAGATAGGCAGATTCAAAATAGAGATTCAGATTAAAGATTGGATGTATTAGCAAAGGACCTAGAGAGTCCAGGAGGTGGTAAAAGTTTTCTGAATATAAAACAAATATAAGTATAGTGAATTAAGAAGCAGGAATTGCCAATATTGACTCATACTTGTCCTTTTATATTGCTGAATTATTTACCAAAATACTTCTGAGCTAGAAAGACGGAGCTAAAGAAAGAAAGGATTAGAAGAAGCTCCATCATAGATAATGATAGATGGATATCATCTTCTATTATATTTTCAGTGAAACCAATATAGTTAGAAGACCTTGGGGGTATTGTTACTGTTATTCAAAAGGTCAATAGCATCTAACATAACTGATTATCTTTCTTTCTTAACACACTATTCTTCCCTCGCTTTCTTTGACACCTCTCTCCTTCAGTTTTCCTCTTATGTCTCTAAATGCTTCTTCTTCTACTATGCTTCTACCTGTGGTAGTGTCCAGGGGTCAATCCTTGGATCCTCTCTCTTCTTGAGGTGATTCTGTCTCATTTCACGACCTCATATAATATCTATGTGTTAACATCTCGCATACATGCCTGCAATTCTGATCTCTCCCTAAGCACCAGATGTACATATACTATTGCCTGTTAGCCATCTCCATGTGAATAATTAAGCTACTGCAAACCCAACTCCTTAAAAACATGCTTCAGGCTGCCCTCTAAAACACATCCCTTCCTCAGGCTGCTCCTGAATCCATATCCACTCCAATTTCCCTTTCTTCTCATTGCTCAGGTCAAAGCCATGAAGGTATCCTTGCCTTCTTTCCCACCAATCAAACAATATCCACTTTGTCAACAAATCCTATGTGTTCTACCCACAGGTATTCAAAATCGATTCAGAAAATGTCCACTTTTCTCTTTCTCCATTGCTACCACACTCACACAAAGCCATAGTCATGTCCTTTTTTGGATTTTTGCAAATGACTCCTAACTGGCTTCCCTGCTTCCACCTCTCTTCTTAGTCCCATTCTCTGTTCCTGTTAGCAATCATACCCTTTTAAAATTCAAAGTAGATTATGGCATTTCCTGACCTAAATTTTCCAGTGACTTCTCATCCTTTTTGGAGTAAATGCCAAAGTTCTTCTGCTATCCTATAAAGCCTACAGGATGTGGCTCCCTATCCAACTATCTGAGCTCATCCCTCTGAGTTTTCCAACTCGTTTCTCAGCCCCCATCATCTACACTGGCCTCTCAGGAACACCTCCAGCCTCAGGGCCTCTTCACTCACATATTGTCTCTTTGGGAGACACTGTTCTTTCAAATAACTTCCTTCCTTTAGGTTCTGCTTTTCTGTTGTATCATCAAAAGGCTTCCTTGACGACTCAGTATAAAAATAAAATCTCTCTCCCCCTTCTAATTCTAACAAGGTTGCCAGATTGGGGGGGGTGGAGGAGCACCCAGCTATATTTATATTTCAGATGAACAATAAATATTTCATTTTTAGCATACATATACCCCAAATATTGCAGAATCATACTTATACTAAAAAATTAATAATCCCCAATATTGCATGGGACATGATTATACTAAAAAAATTACTTCATGCTCATCTGAAATTAAAATTTAACTTAATGCCCCGGCAAGTCTAAACACATCCAGATCCTTCCTCTTACTTTACCTTTTCTCCATAGTATCTATCACCACTTGCCTTATAAGCAAAAGTCATTATTTGTTTCTCATCTGTCTCTTGAACTAGACTGAGGGCAGGGATTTTTTTTTATTCAATATTGTAACTTATTACCAAAAATGATGCCTGGCACGCAAAGATTTGTGGAATGAATGAATGAATGTTGATACATTACAATGTAGGTTTGGAGATGTGATCTACTTGCTCTCTGATTATCTCCCATGGTTTTCCTCTGTATCCCTGCCCAGCTCCTACTGGCCCCTGCCCGGGAAAGGGTCAGGATCTGAAGGCGTGGTTTGGCACTGATGGGCTTCTAGGAAAATTTTGCCTTCAGCCTCCCTGTCTTCTGCACTGTCTTCTCTATCAAGCCTCAGCCAGTCTGTTTTGGTTTCTCATGCTTGCTTGGTGCTTTACGCAGGAACCAAAGAGGTGGTGTACTTTGGGGATTCTTAGTGGGCTGTGTTTTCAGAAGGAAAAACCCTTTTGGATAGCAAATGACATTCTGAATTCTTTAGATGTCAGGGCAGAGCTCACAGAAAGTCATTGTTTATGTCTGAAACAAATCTTTATTATGTGATTGAAAATGTTCTCAGTTACTCTAACTTACTTTTATTAAAAAGTTTAATGTGTTTTTATTTCTTCCAGGCAGTAGATAAAAAGGTGTCATACAAATATTGATTTAAAATCCTAGCAAGTCGGCCCTCTTTTCTAAATCATTTTTTTGCTCTTTGAAGACAAATATATGCTTTCATGGATGTGTGTGTGTGTGTGTGTGTGTGTGTGTCTGTGTGCACGTGCAAGTTAAGACTATTTAATGTAGGAAGCAAATCACTGTTCCCTTTATTTTTAGGAAAAAGTTTTTATTTTCAAGTTCCATGTTATCAAGTGAAATGTAACAATGCAATGTATTATCTAATTTATTGAAATCAGTGTTAATAACTACACATCATATAAAAGTGTGCATGAGCTCAACTATATCCCCTGAGAAAACCTGCCTTGCAGCAATTATAACACATGAAATTCTACAGCTTGAAAATTTAACTAGAAACAAGATTAAAGTGAAAAATACTTCAATAGTATCAGAACCATTTTACAGTTAAGAAAACATAACAGTTTATAGAATAAACATAAACATCTACTAAAGGTCACAGAATTTCTGTCATTTTTAAATTATAAACTCCAAGTTTCTCAAATTCCAAACAAGAACTAGCACTGTAAAGTTAATGATTGCAATTTTATGTGCTAGCCACGATATTCTGTAATAAATAATCTGCTAATCATGTCAAGTGGTACTTCAGCCACTGAAGTAAAAACTCCACTACTTTGTTTGTGACTTTGCAGACAACCTGTTTCCTTGCCAAATATTTTACAAAAAGCTCCACCAATGGTAGCTCTAGCCGTACAACATGTCTTGTTTCATTCTTCATTGAGGGCTACTCCCAAACTCACAGTCTCTTTGAGGCTCATGACTAACCTGATCCCCATCCTCGTCTCCAGGAACCTCATTTCACTTCTTAACTTACAGACAACAAAGAATCATCCCTCCACTTTTAGTTCTATCTTGTGTAGGCTTCCATAATACCTAGGCATGCTTCCTTCTTTGAATTTAACATAGCATATTGTCCTTAGAAAATAAAAAATAACCTAAGTGAAAACTTACTAAGTAATTATTGTATACCAAGTACTTTTCTATGCAGCTTACAAACAGTAACTCATTGAATCCTAATACAGCCTCCTGCATAGGTCCTATTCTTACCCCTATTGTTCATAAAAGACTGAGCTGAGAGACAGTAATCCAGACAGAGTACAGCTCCAAAACCCTGGCTCTCCCCTACCAGAGCACCTTCCCTGACCTCTGCGTATATGCGTCTCCCCACTTGACTGGGAGATCCTTTAAGTCAGTAGCTGTTTATTAATAAGACTGGCATCTCTAGTGCTGAGCATGATTCCTACATCATAGTAGAAATGACATAGTTTCTTGCTAAATTAAATGAAGGAAGGAAAGAAGGAAGAAAAGGAGAAAGGAAGAACTAGAGGGGTGCATTATCTTTTTTTAACAACACACTTGTTATGTTAACTGTCAGCATCTTCTGAGCTCTCACCCATTGATTATACTATAGCCTCAAACAGACAACAAAATAAAACAAATCCTCACACAACCAAAGCAAACAAACAGGTGAACGAACTCCTATTTATGCGTAATTCATTTCTTCCGGAACATCGAACACAAGAAATACTGGAGTTTAAAGTACTGTTCATTCAGTCACCGCTAATGTAATAAATGTTTATTAAATATATATTTGGCTACCCAATTCGCAGGGTCGGTGTTGGGGTGGGGGGGCTTGCCATGTTCCCTTCCTTCCTTCATCTCTCTCTTTCTTTCTTTCTGAAAAAGTCATCTTCTAACATATGTCATTTAGCTATTAATTATATTAATTGGTGTCTTTTAAAGTTTATTTTTTTATTTTGAGAGAGAGAGAGAGAGAGAGCAGGCATGGGCTGGAGATCAGCAGAGAGAGAGAGAAAGAGAGAGAGAGAGAGAGAGAGAGAGAGAGAGAATACCAAGTCAGCTCCACACTGTCAGTGTAGACCCCAATGCAGAGCTCAAACCTACAAACTGTGATATCATGATCTGAGCCAAAACCAAGAGACAGATGCGTAACTGACTAAGCCACCCAGGTGCCCCTAATTATATTAATTGTTAATTACTCGCCTCATTTTTCTGCAATATACTTTGCTTTATTGCAATATACTTTGCCTTATACTTTGCCCTGATATATTCAACCATGGGCACATTCAACGAAGTGGTGGAGTTTTTACTTTAGTGGATTACACATTCAACAGATATTTATTGAATGAATGAATTGGTGTTGAAAAATAGCATAAAAGAATATAAAAGAGCATAAAAGAAGAGAGTATGGTGCATTCAGTAATGAAAAGCAGGACTGGGGTCAAACTGGGCACATATAGGAAAATGTATAGTCAAGAGTCATTGAGACATATGAATGATATTGTCAATAGCCAAATAGGTAATACAAGAAAAGTAACAAAGTTTGGAGGGAAAAAATTGGGATTTAAATTTTGATAAGATTTTAGCTGAGCTAATTTTTCACATCAAATAATATAATGCATATGAAAGATTTTAAAATATATACAGCTTTATATATACACATCTATTATTCTATTATTGCCACTATAAAAATGTTATGAGCGGAAGTCTGTCACTCAAATAGAACTGGAGTTGAGTAAACATATGAACTCAAGAGATATAGCAAATTTAACACTGAAAGGGGATTGTCACCAAATGCCACAGTCTACCCTATGTTGCCTATTTTGTCCCCTCAGTCTTATCTATTGGAGCTGCTCACTTAGAGCTCTCTCTTGCTATAATAAAGCATCAATATCCAGTTTAAAGTCAAACTGTGATGTGAGTGAATATGTATTGCTTTTACTAGGTTATGGTGATCAATATGGAATTAAAATCTACAAGTTCAAATGAGACTCACAGTCATTCTCTGAGCGAAGATTTAGCAACAAAGACTGCCGAGTATTTAATCAAAAGGTGATTCATCGTTTTAATCCTATGTTATTATTCCTTCTTCTAGCTTTAGGAATGTTTTAGTAATCAAAATGTCTACATGGAAGACAAATAATTTGAAGGTCTTGAGTTATTGGATGTTCACAAATTATATAAGCAAACTGCATTTAAGCATAATTAATAGCATATATTGTATTGTGATAATGGGTGAGGGGACAGCAGGAGAAAAATACTTACCTTTTTCCCAATAAAAAAAGAAACTTCTATGTGTATATACTATTTACCCTAACAAATCTATGGATCAGGGAAAAGCATTATCATTACTATGAAAATGGGAACACAATTTCCACCTTCAAATGAAGGGCACTAGCAACAAGGATTAAAATTTATATAAAACCTATGTAACACAATGATAATCCAAGTTAAAACTTATGAAAATATGCATGTTAGCAAGTAATTGTGCTGTGAGCAGCAAAGAACTTATTTCTTTCTTTTAAATGTTTGTTTATTTATTTTGAATGAGAGGGCAAAGGAAATAATCCATAAAACTAATAGGCAACTGACGGAATGGGAAAAGATAGTTGCAAATGACATATCAGTTAAAGGGCTAGTATCCAAAATGTATAAGGAACTCACCAAACTCCACACCCAAAACATAAATAATCCAGTGAAGAAATGGGCAGAAGATATGAACAGACACTTCTCCAAAGAGGACATCCAGATGGCCAACAGACACATGAAACAATGCTCAGCGTCCCTCATCATCAGGGAAATACAAATCAAAACCACACTGAGATACCACCTCACGCCAGTCAGAGTGGCTAAAATGAACAAATCAGGAGACTCTAGATGCTGGTGAGGATGTGGAGAAACGGGCACCCTCCTACACTGTTGGTGGGAACGTAAACTGGTACAGCCCCTCTGGAAAACAGTGTGGAGGTTCCTCAGGAAACTAACAATAGAACTCCCCTATGACCCAGCAATAGCACTGCTAGGAATTTACCCAAAGGATACAGAAATGCTGAGGCATAGGAGCACATGTACCCCAATGTTCATAGCAGCACTCTCAACAATAGCCAAAACATGGAAAGAGCCTAAGTGTCCATCAACGGACGAATGGATCAAGAAGATGTGGTTTATCTATACGATGGAATACTACACGGCAATGAGAAAGAACGAAATCTGGCCATGTGTAGAAACGTGGATGGAACTTGAGAGTGTTATGCTGAGTGAAATAAGTCAGGCAGAGAAGGACAGATACCATATTTTTGCATGTATAGGAGAATTAGGAGGAACTTAACAGAGGATCATGGGTGAGGAGAAGGGAAAAATAGTTGGGGAGAGGGAGGGAGGCAAACCATGAGAGACTTTTGAATGCTGAGAACAAACTGAAGACTGATGGGGCGGGGCAGAGGGGCAGGGGGGTGATGGGCACGGAGGAGGGCACTTGTGGGGATGAGCGCTGGGTGTTATATAGAAACCAACTTGACAATAAACTATTAAAATAATAATAATAATAAAAGAAAGAGAGAGCACTAATGCATGAGCATGAGTGGGGGAGAGGCAGAGAGAGAGAGGGATAGAACCTGAAGCAGCCTCCATGCTGTCAGAGCCCACTTCAGGGCTAGATCTCACAAACCGTGAGATCATGAACTGAGCAGAAATCAAGGATCAGATGGTCAACTGACTGAGCCACCCAGGTGCCCTGAAATTATTTCTTCATAAATCGTTCCTTTAAATACATGAATATTTATTTACAGATGGTTCTTTGTTGGTATAAAAGCTGGAAGGTATCCCAGGTAAGATGCTAAAAAAGTTTGAAAACTATGCCAATTAAAGCTTTATAACAAAATAATGTTAAAACATTTCTAAAATTGAAATGTAAAGCAATGAGCAAAATATTGTTTAGAATAATTTGAATTACCCATAAAATTTCAGAAACACTTTAATTGGGGAAAGTAAATTCTGCAAACCTATATCAACCCAAACAAAATTCTCCTTAACTTGGGTTCTTCCAAAAGGCAGCCTCCTGAGAAGGGCAGTTCCTTTATTTGGGGAAATTCCTCCCAAAGAATAGGGGTGGCAACTGGAGAAAGCAAAACCGAAGAGGGGAAGGAAACGTAACAGGGAACTGATTACCACTGTGGATATTGGGGCTCAGTGTCGTGGGAGACCCTGAGAGAAATCATGTAGACTTAGTTCACCATGGGATTGCTTACCTGAGGCCAATGTAGAGGAGAGTATTCCTTTATGGCTCCCACACCCTACTGGTCAGAGTTCCCTTGAGGATGTGAATTGCCTACCCTTCCAGATGTTCACAAGCTCAGCCTTTTACTTTCAGGCTGTAGAGAAGCCCTAGGGTAGAAAACAAGAGAAACAGGATGCAGCTGAGGCTGGATATTACAGGTGCACCTGAGCTAGCTGGCTACCACAGCAATGGCAGATAGGTATGGCTGCCAGAGGATGTGAAATAGGGTGCAATGTCTGTAGGATTTCTCTTCGTCAAATATTATTGACACAGTTTAAAATCAACCTTGGTGGCAACGGGTTTGTAAAAAAAGTCCTTTTTTTCCCCCCAGAGAGATCTGCTCCAATGTCTTCAGCAGAGTTTGTTGAAAAGATTCACAGAACTTTAATGAAAAGTTATCTTGGAAGTCCTCCTGTCAAGGCTTAAGCTCTTCTATATTCTGGAAAACAAAGCTCCTAGGAGTTTTAACACCACATGACCCAGAGCAGGACAAGACCTAAGGTTTTGTTGTTGCTGTTCTTTCTAATTCAGAGCTTTCTCGTTTTTATTTCATATCTAAGATGCATTCATTTGTTCATCAATAATACTGAATGTATTCCTCCACACACTACATACCTGTTTGTTTACCTGTCTCAAGTTAAAATGGTGTCATTAGACTTTTTGTAAGCATTTACTACTATCCCTAACAGAACCAATAAAGAAATATGAATTCAGTTTTACCTCAGGATACATAGCTATTTATTATGCTGTATTTTCATTTTTCTCCATCTTTTTAAAAATATTTTATTTTATTTTATTTTATTTTGTTTTGTTTTATTTTATTTTGTTTTATTTTATTATTTTATTTTATTTTATTTTATTATTTTAATCTCAGAGGGTGAGAGACCATAGGGGAGAGGGGCAGAGGAAGAAAGAGAGAACCTTAAATACGCTCCAGATTCAGCTCAGACCCTGACATGCGGCCCGATCCCATGACCCTGGGATTGTGACCTGAGTTAAATCAAGAGTCAGACATTCATCCAGCTGAGCCCCCAGGTGCCCCCTTTTCCCTCCATCTTGAAATATTCTCCTACCTCAGTATGAAAATACCATTGTACGTTTTTTTTGTTTTCCTCCCATGTTCCTGATCATTAGTTTGATTTTTTAGCCTTTACGTCTTCCTTATAATGTCAATATTGCAGTGTCCTGAGAAGATTCAGTCTCCCTCTTCTTTACCCTCTATCCTCTCCTCAGACAACCTTATCCACACCAACTGCACATAAGAGCTGCACACGTGTGTATCTGTGGTCTAGCTCCCTCCTCTGAGCTCTAGGCCTTATTTCCCACTGCTCTCTGGATATTTTCACTTAAATATTTCAAAGGCTATAGGCCAAACCAAACATATGGTTTTATTTCAATCCTGGCCCTCTTCCTCAGCTCTTCTCTCTTTCCTCATTGAAGAGCATCACAGAATACCAACTGTACAATCAATGACTCAGTAGCCTCTTGTTTTTTTAAGTATTTATTTATTTATTTATTTATTTATTTATTTATTTGGAGCGGGGTGGGGGGCAGAGAGCGAGAAGGAGAAAGATAATTCAAAGCAGGTTCTGCACTGTTAGTGCAGTGTGGAACCAAATGCAGAGCTCGAACCCACGAGCCATGAGATCATGACCTGAGCCCAAAATTAAGTCAGACACTTAACCAACTGAGCTACCCAGGTGCCCCTCAGTGGCATCTTATAACATGTCGTCTCCTAAAATCCTCCTAACCCAAATTAAAATCACCTGAATAATATATATTAATATTTATATTGAGATATTGCTTATATTTATAAATAATAAACATTTGTTATTTATAATAAACTGTTATTGGTTTATTATAATTTTATCATAAATAAGTATATACTGATTCCTTTCTTCTCTTTTTTTTTTCCTCACTGCCATCCCAATACAAACTCTTTTCCCCTCCTTCTTGGACTACTGGACAAACTCCTATTAAAAGTACTCATTTACAGTCAATGTGGTTGTCCATAGCACAGCCAGAATGCTCCTTCCAAAATGCAAATGCAAAATACCCAATTCTTCTCTTGTGTCCTTTCCCCTCTCTCCTGATTCAAATCTCAGTGGCTTCCTGTTGCATTTAGTATGAAGGCTAAAACCTGTAGCCTGCCCTCTGCCTGCTTCTCATGCCTCAGGTTTCCTCGCCCCAGAGCTAGGTCATTGCTCCATCCCCCTGTCCCTCATCCACCTTCATACAAGAACTCCTACTGTTCAGTTAGATGTCCATTCAGTCCTGACTTCCTCTGAGGAGTAATTCCTGACCTTCCTACTTAGGCAATACTCTCGTAACACTTCCTTCTTCACCTTTATATCACATACGCCAACAGAATTGATACTTTCATATAGATCTCCATAATCCTTTGAAAAATGCGGTCTGCCTTCTAGAATACAGGTTCTCACAGTAGGGGGTCTTTTCCACTCACATACATACATGCATGTGCACAACACACACACACACACACACACACACACACACACACGCTCTCTTTCGAGCCTCCAGATCCCACAAGAGTGTTAGGTACAGAATGGGCTGTTAATACTTAGTTGAATTAACGAACAATAGCCAGACTGAATTCAAATATGAATTTGGTATCAGCTTGTTCTCCTCAACATTCAATGAACCTAAGTGAATTTGATTTTGTTATATCACAGTATATGTAGATAGTACAGATGGCTGGAAGATGGTGGGATATGCATTCAATTCAGCCCAAAGTGTGACTGAATATTTCCTGACATAAATCAAACAGGGATTTTTTCTGATCACGGTCCTAATCAGAATTTTTAAAGTTAAATTAAAATAACCCTATCATAAATGCTGACATTTCTAACACCATATATCAAGGCTCAGACTAGAGTCAACTTTGTTTAATGGGATTTGGTTATAATTCTAGCCAAAACAAATGTTCTCTACTTTCACCACATAGAAGACATAATGCATGGATCTTAGTGATCTTGTCATAATTATCAATATGAATAACTGGATGTTATATTTTCGGGAAAAGGTCAAATGTATCTCGTAGCTTCTGGTTTCAAACTTTCCCCATCTCTTAATAGCAAGAAAAAGTAAGTGCCACATGTTCAGAAGGCTCAGTGACATTATTTAAATTCCATTAAAATATACACTACAATGATCACAGATTTCTGGAGCCGTGAGTAGTAAGAACTAAAGTTCTGGTAGTTGCACACTTACAGAGCTGGAGCAGCAAGTGTGAGGGTAGAGGGGTGAACAGGACAGAAGAAGGGAAAATTTTTAAAGAAGAAAAGGTAATGAAGAAACAAGTAGAGATGGCAATACATTAGCAGCATGTGATTTCCCTGATCTTGAAGATAACATCTGACAAGGCTCCCCTCCAAAGATTAAGGCCTATGAACCTCAGAAGAAAAAGCATGAACACACTCAATTCACAGAGAATGGTTTTTGTTTGTTTGTTTGTTTGTTTGTTTTACATGGTCAGCCCACAAGGTGATGAGAAGGGATGCCAGTGCACTCTGGAAATGGGAGTATTCTTACAGGAATGAAAAAAAAAAAAAGGAAAGAAATGCAGGAAGGAAGGGAGCATGTCTTATTAAAAGCAATCCACATACACCTAAAATACATGCTTCAAAAACCATGGCTTTCTTCTTGGCTTTTCTCTTTCAAAATGTAAAAGGCAGGACAAATGCCCATAACAATAGGGAACAGTGAGGAAACTACAATATAAATATGTATTTTGCGGTCTTTGCTAAAACCTGCATTTTGAGTTATACTTCATGGTGACTGCCTTAGAAAGGTCAATGCCACAACAGACTCAAACTTTTCAGAGTTGATCTGTTGCTCAAGACTGATGTGGTGTTCATATAACTATTTTTATCTCTTTTAATAAACTATTACTGATTGTTCTACAATTTAAAGTATTCCAAATATGAATGAATAATTAGTATACTCTTCCCTTTAGAGGGACAAATGTGGGAAAGATATGCAGGAATTTAAAACGAGTGGCCTTTTCCCAACACTGAGAAGCCTCTGGAACTATCTTAACATATAAACATAATAGAAACATCTAGGGAAGTTACTTCTCCGTATCTACTTAAGTTGAAGTAAAGATATAAGCAATGATTTTAGGACTAACAAACCATGTTGATTGACTTCCTCCGTAAATTAAATTTATTTGCTGAGTCCTCAATATCCCACCTGATTTTTTTTCTAGACATGAGCTTTCAACTATATCAAAGAACTATCAAAAAGAAACTATCAAAAAGGACAGTGGAAATATGACTTGGTATTTAATACAAGTTGACGAGCTACAGTTTTATCTAACATGTGTTCAATAAGCATTTAATGTTTTTTCAAAGTTGTATTTTACAGTATTTGATCAAATTATGCCTTGATGACAAAATTGACATTTACCTTGAGAGGAATATCCAGATTAGATCCACAATAAAAGAGTGTAAGCAGCCATCATTTTTGCCAGGTGATCTACTAAAAATGCACCTACCCTCTGTTACTGCTATCTAGATCACTTTGATGCCAGTCATATAGATGCCCCCCCCCACATACATGCCTACACACACGTACACACATGCACAATCTCTATCAAGCTAACAGTCTTATCTCTAGAGAATAATTGACTAAAATGGAAATGTTTTTATCTGTTAACCTGTATGTTCTATAGAATTGGAAGAAGACATTAACTTTACTTTTCAGTTTCCAGAACTGAATTACATTTCTTGCAGTGGAGATCATATGTGGTTTAATGACCTCTGTACACACACACACACACATACACACACACACACTTTGTTTACACATGAGAGAGATCTCTGCAGCCTCTATTTCTCCCTTCAGCAACACACATTTAACCTCCATTTAGGTCAGCGAGAACTACAGACAGGTACAAGGGCCTAAGGACTAGGAATCTATAGCAGGTAATTTTTACGGAAACAGACATTAGAGAGCAACTCAGAAGGATCAAAGGTGAGTTCACCTTCAATCTTTGCTTTGATCAAAAAGAGTAAGGTAAAAACCTTAAGACATTCTTAAAAAATACCTTACTTTATAACTAAAACTCAATACTCCGAACAAAATAAACTTCCATGAGTTCTCATAACTTATTTCAATCCTTTGTGCAGTCAGACTCAAAATATTTGCAGTACTCTAGACCAATTCGCAGTACTCAGAAATTCTTCATTAATTCAAATGACTGCTTTCTCGCAAGAGATATGTTCAAATCTCACTCAGATCAACAGTGGTTTTAAAAAAACTAACAGTCTAATTTTGTATTTGTAAAGTTCACTTAATTTTGTATTAAGAATGTATTAAGATTTGCAAAACCAGGGAAGAAAACAAAAGCTTCCCCAAAATCTATTGCAACCAGTAGTTTTCAGAGTTAGTAGTGGATAAAATCAATCACCTAAATTTCTCCTTGAGGAAATGGCAGGGCATGCCACAGAATAGTAACAATATTTTAAGTGTTTTATTTATCATTTCATTTCTTCATTTATTTAACAACATTTATTGAGTAGCTGGTATCTTTCAGGCAATGTACAAGGTGTTACAGACAGAGCAATAAACAAAAAGATATCCGTGCTTTTGTCGAGCTTGTATTTTATCAGGAGAGACAGCATTAAATGAAAGTGCACAATAGTTGTGGTGGGATATTTTGAAACATTAACTCATATTTTCTATATATTTTCTTGGGGCCCTAGGGTTTTTCTAACTTAATCCATCACAGCCATGTATGGTTTTACTTCTGGGAAGGTATGCCACCACAAGATAAAGAAGAAAATAATGAAACCAAACAAGTCTATTCTTACATTTTCCTCAGAATGAAGCAGCTAAAATGAACCTCAGATAATAGAAAATGTATTAATCAATGAGTTAGAAGCAAGATATACTTGAAGTTGAAAGACAAAATTCCCTAGAGGATTATAGTGTTCACTTTGAAGGCTAAGATGTGAATGGGTCCCGAAGACAGATTTCCTTCCAGCTCTGTTTCCTCCTCTACCTTGACAGTTTCCAGTGAGAAAAGGACAGAAATCCTAGAGTAGGCTGGGAATTGAGTGTGGGGAGACGAGTACCCCCTCCAGGTGGAATCTGTGATGTCAGCAGACCACAGACTGAGAGGTGACGCCAAGGAGGTGGACCCAGGTCAGCTCACAGTTTTCTGTATCTTATGACAGTAGAATGATTCTCATGTGTGAGGCATCTGGGAGACTCAGTTAGTTAAGCCTCTGAATCTTGACACCGTCGCAGGTCCTGATCTATACGTGGTGAGATAGAGCCCTGCATTGGGCTCCACACTAATCATGGAGCCTGCTTGGGATTTTCTCTCTCCCTTTCTCTCTGTCCCTCCTCCACTCACAGATTCTCTCTCTCTCTCTCTCTCTCTCTCTCTCTCTCTCACACACACACACACACACACATAATTCTCGTGTCTTTAAATATAACTAAAGCTATAGAAAAGGGCCTCTCAGAGATTCCCGTGACCCCAATGGGCCATGGGACCAGCAGGAGTGTGTTCAGGGATCTGAGAAAAAGCTAGAAAAAAAGTTAGAAAGAGAAAGTCACTAATTCTGAATGGGCTTGGCAGGCAGGACTGAAGCAACTTGTGTGAACTTGAGGGATAATGACTGAGACTCGGGACATCTCAGAAGTTCTCTTCCTTGATGTGACCCTGGTCCTCAGGGCCCTGGTCAGAAGCCTGGGATCTGTGTGAGCTTCTTGATACTTAGACTCCATCCTGCTTTGGGTTGTTGTCCTATATTCCCTCCCTTTCCACATCCTGCTTCCCACCCACCTAGAGTTGGCCAAAGAGACGGGACACAAGTCTTTTTCTTTCCTTTGGACCCTCCTACCCTAATCTCTTAATGTTTATTTCCCAACTTTCTTCATGCCCCGAGCCTGAGACAATTTTATCTAATGGCCAACCAGTGCAGCCTGGCTCTTTACTTATCAGGTAGTTTTTCAAATATTTTGCTCATGCCTTTAGCTCTCTCTGTTTCTCCCAAGGAATAGGCTCTTGAAACTCAGAGGCTAATACTTTACTCATTTTTCCTTTGCATTTTGATGTGTTATCTCTTTCCTGACTTTTCTGGAAATGGGCAAGGGGTACAATGACAAGAGAAAGCATCAGTTAAGATTTCAAATCTTTAACCCACCACAGTATTCTTTATACACAATGTAATAAACCATTAATATAGTTATAGAATTTACACAGGGTATAAACTTGGGTGAAACAGATTCAGTATTATGAAAGAATTATAAGGAAAGAAAGAAGGAACAAAAAAGAAAGAAAATAAAGAAGAACCTGCATATATGTGTTCAAATATATGTGTGGAAGAGATCTATATTCTTTGGTTTGACGCTGAGCAAACATAAATTGGTAGTATATACCATAAAGCTATCTGAGATAGATCTCAGTATCTGGAAAAATCATAGAAGTGCCCTATGGTGACCTCCAAATTATTTTATTTACTTTTAAGCACTGAAATTCATGATGCATGGCAGTTTTTAATATCACTATATAAATATAATGTTTTAACTGCATGTAGAAAAACTTGCTGAATGAAATTCTAAAATCTTCTAAAAACTTCCACTAAGGAAAATATCCCTAATTCTAATTCTTCTAATCTTCTTCAAGAATTCTTTCTCCAGAGCTCACTTAGTGTGTCTGTCACAGGGCATAGATGAAGAGGAAGTATACCCAGAGTCAGTAATGTTTCACACACTTTCATTTTACCAAGTTCACCAGTTGTTAAAGTAGCAAGAGAAATGCTAGGCCTAGTGGGAAAACACCAAAGAGTCCTGCTAATTGTCTCTTGATAATCATAAGTCATTGAAAACTTGTGTGAATAGATGACATTTTAAAAGGCAAAATCTTAAGTATTCTTAGCTGACGAATTCTTTGGAAGCTTCTTAAAGGAATAAACTGGCAATGCTCTCACATTTCAACTTTAAAATGAAAGGAATCCCTGAACTTTCCTTCTTTAGCAACAAATTCCCTTAACCCCTTCCCTCCCTTCCATAGACAAAACAAAACACACCAAAAAAAACCCAGTAAATGTTAAGATCTTTGGGGTGTGTTCCTAGAGTAAGGTATAACCCGGAATCTGGATTTACCCTTCATATCTCATTAGTCACATTGAATACTTTTATTTTCCTCCTTCATTTAGATTGCATTTTCTAATGATAAAAATGGATAGCTGTGGCTTGGAAAATGAGAAACTGAATCAACCATGAACTAGAGAAAAGTTGAAGACAACTAAATATCTCAGGAGTATTTTCGGTAATTCCATGAGTTTTCCTGCCAGTTGGTCACTCTACCCTCTCTACATCCTGTGGTGTTAGGTTACATACCCAAAGTCCATGATGCAACATTGCACAGCTCTGAGAGGGGTGGTAGCTTTCCTTTTTCTTTCCTTGTTTCTTTTTTAATTAAATGATTTCTCCAAGCAAGTCGAATGTTCTAGTAGTGTGTGATAGCTCTGGGGCTGTGAGTTCATTAAAGACATTTGGGGTGCTGGTTCTGTGAAGCTTAGCGGCATGTGGCCATTGGATCACATATCCACTTCCCTGCCATGTAAGAAGAAAACATCTTGGAATATAACTATTAGTTGGCTTTGTGGTATTGGGTTAGTATGCCAGTCTGAGGTTAGAGCATAGATGAGATCCCAAGCCCTGGGCTTTGTATTATATAGTATTGTATTTTTGATGTTGTAGTTAAGGGTCAATTACTGTTTCCATTATAAACCCTGTTTTCCAAAGGTTTATAACTCACCAATTTTCATTTTGGTATGCAAGCTGCATGAATATACAGGTTTTAAAAATAGTTTAAATTGAGCAGTGCCATTTTTAGATATAAAGCAGTAAAATGCACTCCTCATTGGTTTCAGTTTGTTTTGGAAGTTTCCAATCTAAAAGTTTATTCTTTCTTAAAATGCAACAAGGCTTGCTTTTTTTATGTATTTTTATAACAACTATTCATAGGGAAGATGGTAAAAAGAGGTCAGGGGATACATCAAATGAAACTTCAAGGAGGAAAACAAAATTGTGAAGATTTGTGGGTAGAAGTCATTTTAGTCGAAGTTCTTTAAAACCAATAAACTAATCAATCAGTGCCTCCTCAGCATGGGCACTATTTCATGCTACACTTCTGGCAGGTACTATGAGGAATAAAAGGGCCCCATGCCCCAATGTGCTGGGGATCCCAGTTAGAGAAAAATACCAAGACAGCAATATTAAGCCTAATGTCAACCTACACTGAAACATCAGAGTGATAATCATGTGGCTAAGATTTTCAGAGGCAAAGGCAAGGCCACTTAAAGAGTTGTGCAACCCACTGGCATCCTGCAAAAAGAGCGAGAGATTCCAATGCATGGGCAGTTGCCCAGATGTGGAAATTTACCCATGTAGGGTCATGCAAGACTTAGAACTCTTTCCCTGGTCATCAGAATTAGAAAATCTCTGCTTTAGGGCAAAATTATTTTCTGTCATTCTCAGTGTTTCCAGATGATAAAAGCAAATTTCCCTTTGTATGAAACTAAGCTAAACTTCTTTAAATGGTCGTCCACACTAGCTTATTGTTATTTTGTCACCCAGCTCTCACCCCTCCATTGATTCCAGTCTGGTTTTCAGGACCTCCGCACTGCTTGCACTGCTCTTGCCAAAGTCACAACCACCTCCTTGCTGCTGCTGCTGCTCCTGCCGATGAAGAAGACTGGTTTTTTTTTTTTTTTCTCTTTATCCAAATTTATCTCAATTTATAAGATTACTTTTTTTTTTTTTTTTAGCTTTTGCCTTATAATGATCTTTGCCAAATTTTGTTCTACCCAGTACTCACTTCCCTCTCCTTATTGGCATTTCTATTTCCCTTTTGGGGACCATTCCATCAGAATGGAGTTTGGGTGGGAGGTAATTGTCACTTCCCAGTATGAAAGTTGAAGGGGTATAATACTCTTCTCTTTTCCCCAGCATAGGGAGTAGAGCTCTAAGCAGGACTCAGTCAATTGGACCTTTCCTTCTGGGATTTCAAAGCTTGATCAAGTCAGGGTATAGAGATAATAAAAAGTCATATTCATGGACTGGCAGTGACAGAAGACCCCTTCCAACATCATCATCAGTTTAGGCTTATTCTAGTTTATTATATCCAACCCTCCATAGCTGACTTTGCTAATGCCCATTTTCCAAACCTGGTTCTCCATGTTTTCTGAATTTGTATTATCTCCAGATATTTTTTGATATATTTAAATTTTGCTTACGATAGTCTCTGTTGCTTATAAAAAGAATGTAGATTGCTGTAATTTCCAATTCTCTGGGTCCTCTTTTTTATAGCTTTTGGAGATTCATTTCCTCTGTCTATTCCTTACATATAGTTGCATTTCTTCCAGATACTTGTTAACTTTCCTTCTCATTTTACCTTACACTAACTATCCACCTGGGTTATTTCAATTACTTCCTTGACTCCAACTGTCACCCCCAGGCTACTGACTTCTAAATCCATCCAGCTATTCCAAATCTCTCCTCTGATACTCATAGTTCTTAATCTTGTGATTCAGACTTCTGTTTATTCTATAAATATTTAGTGAACTTCTGGAGCAGATATGATAGGCAATGGAGTAACAATTAAGAAACAAAGTATGAGTTTTCCATTTCATAGTGGTCAGGCCAGTGGATTCCATAATCTTGTGAATTACATAAATCCATAAAACTTCAATGTGATGGATTTCATAGGTGACATCTAATATTCAATATCTCCACCTGTTTATCTCAAAAAGAGTGAATTCATTATGTTTCCCTGACATCTGCACTTGTATTCTCCACCTACCAGGCTCCCTGTGTCAATGAAATATTCAATTGCTTATGCCAGGAACCCGAGCTTCAAACTTTCCCTCTTCACTCCATCCCCATCTCTGCTCCAATCATTAAAGCATATTTGGGCAACTTTCTCAATATCTCTAGAAGCTGTTCACTATTATCACTTCTACTGCTGTCCGATGTATATAGGCCTCCACCATCCTTCCCTAGGACCAATATGACATTAGTCTCACCTTTTGTGTCCAAACTGTAGCCAGAATGATCTTGACAGAATTCAAGCTTATTTGTTTTTTTTTTTAATGTTTTATTTATTTCTAGGAGAGAGAGAGAGAGAGACAGCATGAGCAGGGGAGGGTCAGAGAGAGAGGGAGTCACAGACTGAAACAGGTTCCAGGCTCTGAGCTGGCAGTCAGCACAGAGCCCGACGCGTGGCTCGAACCCACGAACCGTGAGATCATGACCTAAGCGAAAGTTGGACACTTAACCAACTAAGCCACCCAGGCGCCCCTCAAGCCTATTTGTGATTATATTTTGATCACAACCCTTCAAAGACTCCATAGTCATCTTAAAATTATTTATGTAAATAAGTCAGCAAATGAACTGTGATCTCTCTTAACTCTCTTCTACTTGGCATATTCTCCCAGTTTCATCTGAATGCCAACTAAGTCAGCTGAACTCATTCTTCAGGAAACTTCATTTTTCCTAAGAAGCCTTACTCTTCCTACAAGACTGGATTATGTCCTCTTTCATGAGTTCTTAAAGCATCCCGTTTCTCCGCATCCTAACAAGCATTACTCTGCATCATTAATTGCTATGTTCTCTGAGTAGATTTCATTAGATGGCAAGACATTTGAAAGCTGAAATCATGTGTCTTTCTACATTGCTTTATCTGTAGCACACAGCAGCTCAGGAAACATGTGGTATAACAAGTGAATTTTAGCATTTGCATTATCAAAAACTCAATATTTCACTGTGAAAATACATGTGTTGCTTTTTTCTAGGCTTTAAACACTTTGGGCAGGTTAGTTTGACTGTTGACAGATAGTGATATACATCTGATAATTATGGCACGTATGTTTATAAGTTGCATTGTACGACATCACTTATCAGATGATGAAACAACAATAGGCTCTAGATGTATCCTCCAATCATACCTCAGACATACCACACAACACCCTATGCTTTAAAATTAGTATACTTGTGAAAATAATTTAGAACCCATTAGGACTGGTTACTTAAGATAAGGAATTTACAGAAATCCAGAATCCCAGCTATGTGATTTTGTTCCTCCTAAGGATCCCAAAATGCTGTTTTTTTCTCTCATTCATTTTTTCCTCTCCTTTTCTTCCCTAGCCTTCTTCAAGGGCAAAGAGAAGCAACCTAAAAGGAGACCCAGAGTGAGATAATGTTCTTTCTGCTCATTCAGGAATTCATGAAAGATCATCAGGATCTGTAGCTATCTGTGCCCCAAGGCACAAATCTGAAAGATTTCTTTTGAGCTGGAAAAGAATAATTGGAAAAGAAACTATATTGAATACCTCATATGTGTCAGGTGTTCCTCAGAACTCATTATTTGGGAGAAGGTAGATGGACACATGATTCAATACATTATAGAGCAACATTGTGATACATGAGGCTCCTTGAGGGTTTCTGAGACCCTTTCAGGGGATCTGCAGAATCAAAACAATTTTCATAATAATATTAAGACTTTTTTTTTCCTTTTTCACTCTCATTCCCTCAAGAGTCTACAAGGTGGTTTTCCAAAGGCTACATAATATTTGAAGAGACAACTAATTGAGTGAAGAAGCAGATGGGCAAGGCTAGATATTAAAGAGATTTACTAAAATGTAAAACAATTTCACTCTTTTCACTAAATGTTTTGTTGTGGAAAATGCAGCTATCTTTCATGAAAAATCTATGTGTGGCCCAGTGACAGAGTCATTGTTGTTTCAAAAAATAAATTGATAAATATTTTTTAGTCTCAGTTTTAGTTTTTGGTGGGGTAAATATTGATAGATATAATTACCCAACTATTGAATGTCCTCAATCATTTTTGTGTGGAACAAGTTTCTGCGACCAAAAAGTTTGGGAACTGCTGACATGAATAGTGAAATGATCAAAAGAGGAGGCATCTATCCAGCAATGATTGTGGACTGACTGAACATCACTGGAGCTGAAACAAGTTCAGGTGTGGGTGATGACCAGGTGTAGTTTGGGCCCCTTTCTGCCATGTTTCTGTCAGTCTTCTAGGACTGTAGTACTAAGATAAGTAGAGACTCATAACCAGTACATCCATGTAAATATCAGGAGTAGGCTTTCTCTGAGTGGTTGAGGACACACCTTGAAGGACAGTCTGTGACTCTTTCTTTCTCAGATCATTGATTCAAAGAGCATCATCATTTAAAAAATTGTTTTAATGTTTATTCATTTTTTGAGAGACAGAGAGACAAAGAGACACAGCAAGTGGGGAAGGGACAGAGAGAGAGGGAGACACAGAATCTGAAGCAGGCTCCAATTTCGGAGCTGTCAGCACAGAGCCCGACACAGGACTTGAACTCACGGACCGCGAGATCATGAGCTGAGCTGAAGTTGGAGGCTTAGCCAACTGAGCTACCCAGGTGCCCCAAGAGCGTCATCATTTGATTCCTATGAAAGGCCACTTTATTGGATGTGTCTTTACAGTGTGGTAGATTTTGGCTGAAGTATGACAGAAATAAAGAGAGTCTCTGGCACTTACCTTTCTCCAATCTGTTTGCAGCTAACTCTCACTAGTTGTTTGGGTGTCATGCCAAGCAGGTATATGATCAGTGTTCATAATGTTACAAACTGATTGATTGATGATCTTGCCTAAAGACCTGCAGAAAGCATGACCCCACTGTTGGTAGACTAGTCTATTATCCATGTAGCAAATTACTTCTATGAATAAAAGCATTCAACTACTCTCTTATTCAATGTAACTGTCTCATATTATGAAAGAATGAATACAAGGTCAGTGCAAGTGTCCTCAGTGCCTTGGGAGAGGATTTTAGGGTTTCTCTTTTTAATAGACTTTTGCTAAGAGTAGCAAAGGCACCATAAAAAGAACAGTTAACGAAACTTGTTTTCTTCATTACCAAACTTAATATAAATACTTCAACATGAATGTTCTTCCTTTTTTTTTCTTTTTTAAATTATTCATGAAGTCTTTGCTTGAGTTGGGGGGGGGGATGGTGATATACAATTGATTGCAATAGGAAAGCAGTAACACAATATTTTTTGAGCCCCAACTAATATAAGGATGATGCATAATCCAAAAAAATACAAGGCAATAAAACTAAGAATGCAGGTTAGTCCTTAATTTGACCTACATTAAATAATTATCACATAGAGGTAAAATCATAGATAACTTCAAGGACTCTAGAAGGCTTCAGCTGAAGTAAATGAGATCTTAGATTTTACACTCTGACATCCCTTGCTTTTATTTTTCCCTCAGGTGCAAACTCACATCAGGACCTCTTTCCTGTGCAATTAGCAAGGTAACTGCCTTACCTAACCATTGCCCCTTTTCATTTTGGGGTCTGCAAGCATTTGCCACTTACACTCAGATCATGTTTTTGTGAGAGGCCACAGAGTGACTTTCTTTAAAGCTATCAAAGCCTTCCTCATTATCCTTTATGGTCTGTGCAGAAAACATCTCAACTATTAGGCATTTCACCGAGTGCAGGAGAATGGGGTTTCTGGCCCCCTCCAGTTCCTTGGGTAAAAGCTCTGTTCATAATCAGTTTCTGGTTTTGTAAATGACTCTCAAGAGGTTCCTTCCAGTCCACTTCAGTTCCCTTTTTAGTGTCCCATTGATTTTCCAGACTTCAGGAACGTGTCCTTAACTGCTGCTTTTCCACTGGCTCTCTCTACTGAATGCTAAAGGAACACTTTGTTACTTCATACACTGAGACGGGAATATCTTGAAAACTAACACACCATTTATAACAGTACAGTTTACAATAGCATTTCCTGCAGAAAGAAGGTGACTTTCTCAGAAAGAGAAGGACAATTTCTGCACCCCATTTATTTTCAAAACTACAAGCAACACCCTTGTTTCTTGTCAATAAAAAGGAAGATAGAATAGAGTAGCAATCACAATACATAAATGATATTATTTGTCCCCAGAGTACATACCAAATAGTCATTCACTCAAAGAGGTGCATGAATTATAAATGGCAGCAAAGCACAGAGAGGGAACCTTGGTTCAGGCCCACTCCACACGGCTGTGACATGAACATTTTAAAGTCAGGCCACACAAATTATATAATGAGACTGCAAAGGTATATAATTTACTTTTGATTCCCTTCTTGTCCTAAATTTCATTTTAAATAATATGGGAACACCATGAGTCCAAAGATACAACATTGATTAAATTTTAATATAAAATAAGCTAATCAATATAGAATCTGAAAAACCTCTTGGGAGTGGTGGGATTTTCAAATAAGATGTCCCATTGGTACCACACACCCCTCAAATAATAACCAAAACAAAAACATCAAGAGAAGAACAAGAGAAAACCTTGCATCTTTATATGCAGCAGTGGAAGACAGAGAGATAAGCTTGCACAAAACTTGGGCATTTCTGTAGCATTTGGTAATCTAATGGTGTGCACGGAAGGGCCCTGCTCTGACCTGACACTCGGGGGCAAAGCCATTATTGTTTCTGTTGCTGAGAAAAAAAGGAGCATTCATGTTGTAATATAACATATTGTTACATTGTACAGTTTTTTTTTAGCCTCCGTAATAAAAAATTGTTGTCATTTTCCAAAGAAAAGTCAAAGAATGATCAGATCATAAGCTCTATAAATAAAAATATGCCAGAGACCTTCAGTCTTGTCTCAGAGTACAGTATTCATGTGTCCTATTTTCTTGTTTTTTTCCTCCAGCATTTTCCTTGAGGTTCCTTTGAACAAAATAATCAGGGGGAATTGGGAAGGTAAAAGGGAAAGAAATCTTTTCCTCTTGCAGAAAAGAATAATTGTATGGAAGAATTTCTTATACACACACACACGTGCATGTGCGTGTGCACACACACATACACACACACACACTCACACACACTGAAAAGCAATAGTTCAGTTGAAACAGAATCGTTATCAGAAAGCCTGTGTTAGGAGAAAGAAAAAAAGATATAAAGGCAAAGACTAATCTGAATGATCCTAGTTAAGGGTCTTACCAAAGAGACAGCTTAAGTTATCTTTGAAAACTGGTGAGTCGCCCTGCTTGGCTGAGTTTGAATTGAATGTTCCCAAAGTACCATTTCACAAACAGGGATACCCTTCCATTTCACACTGCTCTTTCTCGAAATAGCAACACCATTTAGCAATATTTCATATCAAGACAATTACATTGTAGAATTATTATAGTCTTAGTGCTTCATTAAAATTAAAAAAAGTTAAATCCCTGTTTTGTTGAACACAAGAAATGAATAGTAAATATTGATTTAGAATGAATGCAAACATTTCCCTAGGAGTGGATAATTACTGCCTTTCTATGCAAAACACTTATATTTGAAGAAGCACTCCACTTACTTTGCCATGCGGTATACATTCTTTAGTACATTGTAAATTATATGTTGTCCTGGACAGTGTCTGCTCTATAATTTCTTGTGTCTCTACACCAGAGTCAGTATGTAATTTTAAACTACAAAGTTTCTGCCAACTAGGAGAATAGGCTTAACTCTTTCTCTTTGCTGGGTTCTCAAATCCTTACACAAGGAGATCTGGAAAGCCGTAGAACAGATGATCTCAGATCTGAGGCAGTTCAGTCTCTGTTTTTAGACTAACAGAAATGCCACTAGTTAACTGGCCGCAGATTTACAAAGTAGAGTCTAAATGGAATATAAAAACCAGTGTACATCCTATCTAGAAGACATTAATTAAAAAATTCACATTAGAAATTTTGAATGAAGCACAAGTGTTTAAAATACTTGCTGCAGAAAGGCTTAAATAAGGGACTGTCATACTTAAGAACGTCTTTTGTCAAAACCTTTGATCTTCATGGTTTTGTCTTGCTGCCAAGATATTTGCAACATAGCACTATTTAAATTATGTAAAGGGCTATATTTTAACCATTTAAATGCCATCTCTATAGATGGTGATTTGATTCAAAACTTGAGGTTAGAATGCTGTCAAATGGATTTCTGAATATAGAAATATTAAATAGTAAAAATTTATAAAAGATCATGTACATCGTATCATTTTTACCTATAAAATTACTTCTCTAAAGTAATAAAATACTTGCAAAATAACGTATTTGAAAGATTTAAGTACTCCCCATGCGATTCCCTGTTCTTATAAAAATGGTTTTTGTGTATTTGTTGGTTTGTTTCTTCCCCATGTAAATGATACCATACAGTATTTGTCTTTCTCTGCCTGACTTGTTTCACGTACCATAATGCTCTCAGAATGATGCTGGCCAGGGGCTGTGGTAAGGGGAAAATGGGACGAGGTGGGTCAAAGGGTGCAGACTTTCAGTTATAAGAAGAATAAGTTCTGAAGATCTAATGTACAGCATGGTGATCGTGCTTAATAATATGGTATTATAGACTGAAAAGTTGCTCAGGGTAGAGCTTAGGTGTTCTCACCATACACACACAAGGAGTTAACTGTGTGAGATGAAGATATGTTAATTATCTTGATCTTGGTGATCATTCCACTGTCTGTGTGTATATATACATTACATATAATATATATTTTACTCATATATATATTCATGTTGTACACTTTTTTAATTTTTATATTTTTTTAATGTTTATTTATTTTTGAGAGAGAGAGACAGAGCATGAGCAGGGGAGGGGCAGAAAGAGGGGGAGACACAGAATCTGAAGCAGGCTTTAGGCTCCAAACTGTCAGCACAGAGCCTGATGCAGGGCTCAAACCCACTAACTGTGGGATCATGACCTGAGCAGAATTCAGACGCTCAACTGACTGAGCCACCCAGGTGCCCCTGTATGCTTTAAATATAGACAGTTATGTTTGTCATTTATTCCTCAATAAAGTAAGGAAATATGTAATTTTTTTAAAAGAAATATTAAGGTATATGAAATAAAGTACTCTTGGAATAGTTACTCTTTTTAAAATTTTTTTAATGTTTATTTATTTTTGAGAGCGAGAGAGACAGAATATGAGTAGGGAGTGGCAGAGAGAGAGGGAGATGCAGAATCTGAAGCAGGCTCCAGGCTCTGAGATGTCAGCACAGAGCCTAATACAGGACTTGAACTCTTGAACCATGACCTGAGCCAAAGTCGGACGCTTAACCAACTGAGCCACCCAGGGGTCCCTGGAGTAAAGTCACTCTTTAGGAGATAAATGAGATGAAACCAAGTGCTGGTTTATGTGTATGGATACAGAAGTACATCTCACTTCCATAGAGTCTTCACGTTTACGTTCAAATCCTATGGGATTTAGTTATTTATTCTCTCTGGTTTCAAACTTCATATAACTTTCTACCTCTTGGATATATTAAAGTTTACAATATAGGAAAGATAAACTACAAGAGGAAGAATAAAATTTCAGTAAGATTATACCATTCATAAATGTATTTGAAAAAGGTAGATCAAACTTTTACCCATTTGCATGTCATGCAGTATCTTGTGGCATCCACTGAGCTCCCTTATGTTTATAACCTCTCCCATTTTGGGCTTATTTTAGACCAACTTGCCTGGTCATAAGAACTGCCTGGGGAGTTCATTAAAGAACAATTCTCAAGACCTTTTTTCAGAAAGTCTGACCCGATGAGTCTGGAATGAGGCCCAGGAAACTTTTTTTATTTTTTTTAATGCTCCAGATAATTTTTTCATGTTTTATTTATTTCTGAGAGAGAGAGAGAGAGAGACAGCGTGAGCAGGGGAGGGTCAGAGAGAGAGGGAGTTACAGAATCTGAAGCCAGCTCCAGGCTTTGAGGTAGCTGTCAGCAAAGAGCTCGACACGGGGCTCAAACCCACTGACTGTGAGATCATGACCTCGGCCAAAGTCGGATGCTTAATCGACTGAGCGACCCAGGAGCCCCTCCAGATAATTTTTTATGATTCAGTTTACTAAGAATGATTCTAGGCCTTTGGCTAACCTTTCCTCAATTTCATTTTTAATCAGTGTGAGCAGTATTTTCACTATTGGTACTTTGCGGGAGAAAGGGAACGTTTCCTCTCTAGCATCCTGAGAAATAACCTGTCTACCTGTTGCAGCTTTAAAGAAAAGCACAGCTAGATACCAAAGTCAAACTAATCAATAACAGAACTGTTCCTTCAGGAAGGTATTGACAGAGGTGTGTGTCAAGAAAAAGGAAGATAGAAGTTACTCAAGTGCAGACTGAAGAGGAAGTGGACACAATAAATGGACACAGAACTCAGGGGGCTGGATGGAGAGAAAACAGCTAAGTCAATCATGTCATGAGTGAGCCTGAGCTCTGCTCCTTGAAAATTAACTAAACTCATCAGTGCTCTGAGAATGGACTTAATCTGCAAAAGATTAGGTGGATTTTGTGGGTGTTATTTTTAATGGAAATGACAACTTAATAATTCCATAGAGGGGCACCTGGGTGGCTCATTTGGTTAAGTGTCTGACTTCAGTTCAGGTCATGATCTCATGGTTCATGGGTTTGAGCCCTGTGCTGACAATTCGGGGCCTGGAGGCTGCTTCAGATTATGTGTGTGTATGTGTGTGTGTCTCTCTCTCTCCTTCTCCTGCTTGCACTCTGTCTTTCTCTCTCAAAAATAAAAACATTGAAAATAATAATAATTCCATAGAAATTATGAATAGAGACTGTGTTGGTGAATTTACTGGCACAGAAAAACTTTTAAACGCCATATTTAGTCAGAATCATGTGAATCAAATCCAACCTTGACTGCATCTCTGTAAGTGGTATCAAGAAGTATTTTGTTATTTTTAATTTTTTTTAATTTTTTTTTGAGAGAGACAGAGACAGAGCATGAGTGGGGCAGAGGCAAAGAGAGAGGGCTCTCTCTGAATCTGAAGCAGGCTCCAGGCTCTGAGCTGTAGGCACAGAGCCCGACATGGGGCTCGAATTCACGAATGATGAGACCATGACCTGAGCTGAAGTTGGACACTCAACCAACTGAGCCACCCAGGCGCCCCTCAAGAAGTATTTTGGAAGAGAGTGGGGTAGATGTCCTAGATGACATCAATACTCATGTAAATGGCATTAGTGAAGATCAAATGCATTTTTAACAGTAAATAGCCAAATTTTACAAATCGTAAATATAACAAATAGATATGTTAATCTGTTTGACTTGGTCCATTTTGTCCCTCCACATTCCTGACCACTCTAATCAGTGAATATTGCAGAACTTTTTCTGTTCTTTAGGGTACTTGTTAACACATAGGCAATAGAGGAGGTATGGGCATCAAATCAAGGCTCTTACTAAAAGGAAAACCAAAAACCAAAAACCCCAGAACAGGGTCTAGAATCCAGCCCTTGACAGCCCTTGACTTCACGTGTTCACTGACTTTAGGAACATTTCCGAAATGTGAAAAGGTAAAAATAAATGTGCATCTTAGAATCAATAATATGTAGACCTCTTAAAGTAAAACAAATATATTGGCAGCTCCCTGAGGTTTCAAAATGTTTATCAAAGAAACTTAGACTGATAAATAAAGGTCTGGGAATGGTCAGTCCCCAAGTCAATCTCCAGGACACTAACACCATGTCCAGGTGACATGAGTTGCTTGAAATCACTTTGCCACAGCAGGGGAACCTTTGCCCTCGTGGATGAGGTCATGAAAGACAATGGACAAGAAGCATATGTCAGAGCAGCCAGATTTGGGACCATGAAATGCTTTCTACCACCAGAATGAAGAGATCCTGCTCCCCCAGTCCTATAGAATATGGTATATGCCAAAAACTCTTGGCCACTATAAGTCGTTTCTCCTTCTCACCTTTACTGAATAGTAGTCTTAGTGAATTTATCCACTCATTCCTTCTCCATTGCTCTTGGAGCTGGTAATTGAAAGTACCACTTAGCATTTGGTGATTAGATTATAAAATTGCCATATCTGCATCAGACTCAAGTCAAATACACATCCCTCAAATATCCTGAACCTGCATTTTGGATGTAGTAACAAAGTAAGGTGTGGGTTTGTGACTCTTCTGAAAGGGGTGGATATGTTTATGGTATAGAGGAGGGTTGCATTATTTTAGACAAGGACATTGAAAAATTGTTCAGATATGAAAAAGAGCCTATGTAGAGAAAAAATGGGCCACAGGTGGTAACTGGTAAGTGTATACCCATTGGAGATATTTGGCAGAAAAGTCTAGCCTTCATTATGAGAAGGCCAGATCTTTTCATATGGATCCTCTAGGAATTCTAGCTGTCGGATCACCTACACTGGAGGGCAAATTTGCCAGCATGTGTAGACCACCTGCCTAAAATGAATCCATTATAGAGGAAAGTAAATCCTGGAGAGGAAAGGGAAAAAGTAAAAAGAAAGGGGAAAGAGGGAAGGAAGGAAGGGGAGATAACAGGAACCCACAGATCAGAATTTCAAGAACCATGAGAAAATATAAAAAAAGTTTGAGTTGGTTTCCTGTCATGGTCAATTGAAAGAGGCCTCATTAATTAATACAGAATGAATTGGCTTCTGATTCAAATTTCATAATAGCTTTGCAAAGGTGGGGTCAAATAAGAAAACTCTTATTGACTCTCTGTCATTAAATCAGTGAGAGTAGAAAGAGGAAGCAGACTGGGGCGCCTGGGTGAACCAGTTGGTTAAGCATCTGACTTCAGCTCAGGTCATGATCTCAGAGTTTGTGGGTTCGAGCCCCGTGTTGGGCTCTGTGCTGACAGCTCAGAGCCCAGAGCCTGCTTCAGAATCTGTGTCTCCCTCTCTCTCTGACCTTCCCCTGCCCATGCTGTCTCTCTCTCTCAAAAATAAATAAAAAACATTAAAAAAATAAAAAAAGAAAGATTTTTACTTTCCACAGAGAAACAGGTCTAAATTTATACAACCAGGATATACAACCAGGAACTATCCTGTTAATGAGGTCAATACCAAACAGCCATAATAACTAGCAATTGTTGAATTCTTTTTATGGGCCAATCATTATACAACATTAGTGATATATTGACATTAACTTTCCCATCCCCTCAACAACCCAGTGAAATCGTTTTACTTGCTCCATTGTACAGACGAGAAAACAGACTTAGAGAACTCTGAGAGACAATTTGCCCAAGGTCACACACAGCCAGCTAAGACTGGAACCTGGGCATGTTGCCCTTACCCATCTATTCCCTTAACCACCATGCCCAACTTGGGACAAGTATACCAAATGGAATACTTCCCAAATACCAACGCAATTCTTGTATTTATCTTTATCTCCTGTCCAAGTCCAGAATGAGAGAAAAAAGTGTTTTCCCTCTGCCAACAATACCACTAACATTGCTACATTGACATTATTCAGCAAATAACTTTCACTCAGTAATCATGGTGAGAACTCTCTGCCTAAACATTACAGACTGTTTTCCAAGCAAGCACAAATCCAACTAAAAATAGACCCCCAAACTCTAAAGTAGTAAAAGATGTGGCCTTTAATTGGTACTAATTCCACTTCAAGATTTACTTCAAGACCTGACTGACTGTTGGACACTAGAACAGAATGTGATTTGCTTGGCTATTACTCAGCGTTGATGCTCAAACTTACCCTACTTCCGTCCTTGTGGCAGGATACCATTTCAGAAAGCTGAGTGTTCAAAGGAATGTTACTTCTGCAAGCAGCATTCTTAACATCAGAGGATAAAGCATCACAGTTGTAGGGAAAGTTGTGCATTTACCAGGAAAATATTCATCAGCCTACCCGGTTGGTCATTCCCTTTCCCTTTGGCTATCTGGGTATATTTTAGTCTGTATTAAAATATCCATGAGATCTCCAATCTTACTTATAAACCTTGAGGAAAAGAAAAAAGTCCAGTGAAAGTTATTTTCAGGTATAAAATTAGAACCTCCTTCTAACTTCTTTGCCTCAGGATTTGCATAACTGTGAGGGCAACGAGATGAAATGATAAAAATACCAGATACTACAGGTTAGAAATAAAAAGCAAACCAGCCCCATGCCAGTTTCTTGCTACACGTTCCAGTGGAGACCAAAATCAACGTGACTGAGAGAAGATATAGTGTCGAGGGAAAATCTCCCAGGATAATCAAGGGATAGATTTCCAAGTCTCTTTCCCCCCACAGAACTGTTTTGTTTTCTCACATCAATGAGCTAGAAGAAAATGTGGATCCCATGATCAAGCTGGCAGAAGTCACGCTCCCTACCTGGATGCTCGCAAATTGTAAATCACAACTTTACAAGGATTTAACTTTTCCCTTTCCAAAATAATCAAACGTTGTGGTGAGGGGGCCACTAATCATGACAAAAAATATACTGCAAATTCTTTCTTTTGGTGCCAAGTCCAATAAGTTCTCTGAGTGAAATTAAATGCACGATCTTATTCCAAACCACAGCTTCCCTTGGGGATGTTCAAATCTCAAGTGGGGGCTGAAAGGCCAGTTGTATCAAAGCCCAGGGTTACACCCATTTTTTTCAAGTTTTTTTTTTCTCCTTTTTTAACTACTGCCTGTAGTGTAAATGGCTCAGGCCCCTGCGCTTTCCAGCCCTTACAGTCAGATCAGCGCTTCATACTTTCCATACTCTGCCACAAAAAAAGGGAGGGGGGCAGTCCCTGACTTCTCTTAGTTTCTCACAGTTTTTGTTTATTTTAAGAGATTCTCTGTTGAACTCCAGGGACGGGGGGAAGGGGGGAAGAAAAGGAGGGAGGTGGAGGGAGACAGAAATCTGTTATGTTGTAAACAATTACTGGCTCCATCTCTTAGATCTGCAATATCACAGGAATTAGAGATGGAAAAGACCCGTTAGGTCATCCTGTACAGCCTGTGCCAACACAGCACTATTCCCTACTGCAGATGATCTCTTCTGAGAGTTTTTAATATGTTTAAAGGGTAGCCAATGATAACATAGTTTCATTTTATTTCTTTTACTGCTTTGTTCTGTCCAGTCCACAACATGCCATCTCTAAGAATGGCTCCAGGGTGACTTCTCAAAGGACATTTGACTGCCCATGAAGATTTAAAGCAACGTTTGTGTGATCCAACCATTATGCCCCATAAGTTCAGCGTGGAAGCATCCACAAAAACAAATTTTAAAGAGCCAAGGTTTAGTCCCAGGGATGGAAATGTTACATAAAATCAGTTTTGCCATAGACATATTCCGTGTATCTAGTACATTATACCCCCAATACACTGGGTGAGTGTGCATATATGTTCACATAAAGTGCATACAAATACTCATCAGTACCCTAGAGTGTTTCTGTTTCCTAAAGTTGGTGCCAAATGCTTCATAATTCACGAAAATGTGATCCAAAATATTTAAGGTTATGTTTCTCACAATTTTCTTCTTATCTCTCTTAAGTCACACATTTTAAATGTCAACTCATATAGAGAAATATTTAATTTCAAGGATATTCCTCCATCAGGAAAGTCTTTAACTCTTTCCTAAGGAGGTTAGTTTTTTCTTCTTTGTTCTTATACTAAGATAATTCAGAGTTTCAGCTTCCTTTTGTCATGTCAATCCCTGGTATCCCTACATATTAGACTAACAGTCCCATACATCAGGGGAAGAAATACAAAGTGAGGGAAACCTAGAAGGATGAGTGAATGGCTACCATCACAATCCATTGATCTTGAAGGCTAATTGGAGATCAAATCAATGTTAGTATTTGAAAGTGCACCATCTTATGCTAGTGATTATAATCCACATTGATAGAATATGTATTTTTATTATGTCATATTCTAAGTTATATACTTTTTTCCAGGTATAATGCAGAATACATTTTAATTTTTAATAAGTTCAATAAGTTTTACCATCTTTGATATGTAGAGTAGAAAAATATAATTTGTTGGTGTTCTACTAAAAGGCTGGATAGTTTAGTAATCAAGAGTCTGGAACATGAATCCTTTACAAACTTTGTAGTGACTGTGGGCACTACTAGTGACTTTCCTATGTGAGTTTGGTCAAGTTATTCATCATATTTAATCAGCTCTGAGATGTCATGGACTCTAACACTGAGGATTGTTTTATATACTATTAAGAAAATAAAAGTCTTGCTAATTAAATGATGCCATGATGCAGAGAATCATTTTTTTTTTATCACAGTAGCATTATACATGTCAGAGGGATACTGAGGCTGTTTCATTCCTTTAAGAGTGCTATACCATTGCCTCTAAATTTTACCAAATAATTTGAAATCATTCTGCAAGTTTTGATTTTATGATTTTTGATCTGATCACAAGGAATCAAACAGCAAGTTTTGAGACAACAAGCAAGATAATGTTTTAGAAAGCAATTACAGGAAGGTGGGTAAAATCAGTAAAGGGGATTAAGAGGCACAAATTTCCAGTTATAAAATAAATAAGTCATGGGCATATAATGTACAGCATAGGGAACACAATCAACAATACTGTAATAATTTTGTGTGGTGACAGACGGTAATTGGACTTATTGTGGTGATCATTTTGTAATGTATAAAAGTATCAAATCAATAAGATACACACCTGCAACTAATAGGCTATTGTATATCAATCATACTTCAATGAAAAATAAAAATAAGAAGCAATTAAACTAATATATGTAGTTGCAACAATCCACATATAACTCAAATGAAGTAAAACAATATAATTATATATGACCAAGCACATTCATAAACAAACAATAAAAACTATGCCATGACAACAAATAAACCAATATTTTAAAATATCAGAATAGTCAGCAAATTAAAATGGGAGGTTATTGGAAGAAAAGAATTGAGCAATTTTTGAAATAATGCAAACCTATTTTTTTTTTCAGTTCAGGGCTTGCTACTAACCAGTTGAGTGGTCTCAGGCAAATTTAATCTCCCTAACCTCAAGGTGTTAAATTATTCAATTATACAATCTATTGAAGTATGAGACTTAAATGAAATAAAATATATAAGGGTCTTCCCCTGAAGCTTGATACATAGCAAACACTACTAAATACTAAATACTAAATACATTTTAGTTTAGTTCTTTTTTTTTTTTTCCATTAAAGTGCCAAGGATCAATGGAGGTCATTTATAGCAAACATGAGTATTATGAAGGTGGGAGCAGCAAGTGAGGTGATATAAACAATAAAATAAAAGGAGCAGAGATTAAGGACAAACCTAATAATTTTTACAGGCCTTTATTAAAAGACAAAGGTCTGTTTATAAAATCAGTGATTGATGGCTTATATAGTACTTTTCAACAAAAAGAGCCTCACTTATTCCTAAACAAATGTATATGATAGAGAGATTCAATGTACTTTTTGTAATTTAAAGAGTAGAATTAAGGGGCGCCTGGGTGACTCAGTTGGTTGGGCATCCAACTTCGGCTCAGGTCATGATCTCAAGGTTTGTGGGTTCGAGCCCCACATCAAGTTCTGTGCTGACAGCTGGCTCAGAGCCTGGAGCCTGCTTCAGATTCTGTGTCTCCCTCTCTCTCTGACTCTCCCCTGCTCATGCAGTCTCTCTCTCTCTCTCTCTCAGAAATAAAAAAGAAAAAAACATTTAAAAAAGAGCAGAATTAAATTGGAGAACTTTGGAAAAAGAAAGTTTGGACTCCATAAGAGTCTTCCCCATTCTTATTATGGAAGGCTTTGAGTTTGTTCTTCCCTTGATAAAAGCTCTTCTGATGGCTGATTCCTAGGAATACTCCCACCCTTCAAAGTCCTCCCTGACCCCTCAGGCTAATGGGGCTCATTAAGCCTTTTGCAGAAGTCTGCTCATTTGCTTCATAACTCTAATAAGAATCAGTTATCGTGTTGTTCACTTATTTGCTTAACTGGTGACTTAAAGAGTGGCATGATGTTAAGGTGAAGAGCATGGGCTCTAAAACCATCACACCTGGCTTAAATCCCTGCTCTACCACTTATTGGCTGTTTCTCTTTGGTAAGTGACTCACACTCTCTTCCTTACCTATTGATGAATGGGGAAAATAACACTTCCTACTTCACAGGGCTGTTATCAGGAATAAATGAGTTAATATGTATAAGGCACATGGTAACTAACCTGTAGTTTGGTCCCAGTAAGTAGTAGGCTGCTGTTGTTTTGTACTTTCTTTCTTTATGTTCCAAAGCCTATCTTAATGCCTGGCACATAATTGGCACTAAATAAATGTGTATTAAAGAAATGAAAGATTGAATATCTGTAGAATGTTCCTATGGGGAGATTTCCAACAATGGAAATCATTGCTCCTTGACATTCTGAGTCCCTGTCAGTCAACAGAATTGCTGAAATAACTCTTAGAAAGGTTTTAGATGTCATTCTATAATTGTGTGGGGGATGTAACTAGTTAATCACTAAAGTCTCTTCCATCTGGAAGATTCTGATATTGATCTAACATAGTGTCCTTATGCTTTCCCATGTTTGGGTGCTAGTTTTCTCAAAGATAAAGGTTTTTGACTAGATAATCTCTAGTGTTCATCCTATTCCAACATTCTATGTAAGACAGTTGAATCTATTATTGTATTTTTCCTTCAAAACTTCCCATAGGGGATGAATAGTTCATTTGGCAACTCAAATAACTTGGTTTAATTAGCACCTGGGACAGAATTTTTCTACTCCAAGAGTAGTGAGCCCTGGCAACTTGTGACTGTGCTGTAGTCACTATCATTTGGTGACAGGAACATAAACAGTCCATTCCCCATGCCTCCTCTTTCCATTACTAGATTCTCCTTCACTTCCCACCGTCTGAAGCAATACAGCCTCATCTTATACAAGCAGCTCTAAAGCAGAGGAATTCCACCCACACAGCCCTGCAGAAATCAGAGCCAGAAAACTCCTATTAGGTCACTCAAGCCACATCCCTTCCAGAGCAAGAACATCCTCTTCAACTGACATTTCATCTCCTATTCTGGCTCCAAAATAGGGCTGTCCTTCAGTGGTTCCTGTATGTGGTTTGAATAATAGTTTATAAGCATTCTGGGATCCTTCAAAAATAAGGGTTCAATATAAAGTGATATTGCTATTTTGTTTATTATAAAGGAGTGTGTGTGTGTGTGTGTGTGTGTGTGTGTGAGCATGTGCGTGCACGTGTGTGTGTTTGCTTTATCTTCCTAGGAATAGTCACAAGCTTTCTCAAAGAAGAAATTCTACCATCAAGACGTTGACCTAATTTTTTTTGTCAAATTTCTGATAGTCAGCCATTCAGAACCTGGCTGATTAATGCCCCAATTCCCTTGCTGTCAATGTACAATGGAAAAATTAGTTTTGTAAATAGGTAAAATATTACTTAAAGTATTACATGTTAATTATTGCTAATATATTTGCTCACATTTTTCTCATCTTAAAGTATATGTTTATTTATTGTCAATGTGAATTCTGTTTAATTTTAATTATATAACAATACTTTATTGCCTTTGGATATGAAGGTTTATAATTGTTAATTTGCTAAACATTCAACACTTAAAAAATCTATTTGCTTGTTTCATTGTGCTGAACATACAAATTCAACTTAACATTACTCCCAGTGACAAGAAAGTCAACTGATTTAAACAAGTGTCAAATGCCAATGGGGATGCAACCCAAATTCTTGGCTACCATCCAGCCTGTCTTCTGTCTCAGGGATAATTTCATTCTTTTGTTGTAAGTAAGGGAACATGAAAATGGGAAACAAAGTCGATATGACATAGTAAGTACTACCCTGCGTGCTACTTAGGGCTTTCTTCTCTTGAAGAACTTAAGGCAAATAGCCTAGGAAAATACTTCTTTTTACCACACAGAGACAAACAAAATTAGCAACCCTGCACCCACTTTATAGAGATGAAAGCTTGATTATGGAGAAATAGGGTCACTGGTCATTGTAAGCTAAATCATAGTGACAGATGGGAAAGGGCCAAAATCTGTCTCCTAAGTCTTAATCCATAATCATATCCAAAAGATCACATTTTTTTGAACATCACCAGAAATAGAAACATACAAAGTACTCTCCAAAATGTAAAGTGCTACTAAAAGTTATGATAGTAATAAAGTTCTGAACTGGGATAGTTTATTTCCTCCATCTGAAACTATATTAAAAGAAGGACTATTGCAAAGAGTGGTGCTAAACTCAATATATTCTTAAGAAATCACTATTATTTTGCACGTATAGGAGGATTAGGAGGAACTTGACGGGGGAACAAGGGGGAGAGGAAGGGCGGAAATGGTGGGGGAAAGGGAGAGAGGCAAACCATGAGAGACTCTTGAATGCTGACAAAAACTGAGGACTGATGGATGTGGGGGGGAGGGGGAGATGGGCATGGAGGAGGACACTTGTGGGGATGAGCACTGAGAGTTATGTGGAAACTAATTTGACAATAAACTATTTGTAAAAAAAAAAAAAGAAAGAAATCACTATTATTTTGGATGATACAGTAAGTTACATATTTATCAGGGAAGTTTCATAAACTAAAGATAATTTCCTGAATTTCAAAGGCTGCTACTCACATTGCAAGGCTCTGGATAACTGCCGTCTACTCTGGCATATAACTAATAACACAGAGAAACCCAATTGTGACCCATAGTTGGGAATGAACCTCAATTTCTAAAACATTCCAATTAAACAAGAGTTCAGAGAGAGAAACAGACAGATATACACTACTTCGAAATTGCTAATTTAAAGCTCTGAACAAAGTAGAACAAGTCTTCAAAAGAACAAACAGAAGAAGGGGAGCTCAAGGGATAAATAGCTATTGAAGAGAACATTGGGAACACAATTTTTGCATCAGTTTAGAAGACACAGACTGGGTATAAACTAGCAGAAAGGTTCTGTTGAATAAGGGGCCAAGGGAACCACTAAAAGAAAATAATAGGTCCAGCAGTTTTAAAACCATAACAATAAATAAAAAAACTAGTGTGAAAGGATATCAAGATTTCTCTGAAAGGGAGCATTCTTCAGAGGAATACAATCATTGAAAGTAATATTAAGACACCACCATTGATACTATCCTCACCAAAATATGAATTATTTTTATTTGCTTCTCCATTTAGCACAACTTTCCATTTAAACTTAGACAATGCCTCAAGGTGAAAAACTATTAATCCAGAATTTTTGAATTTTAGGGACCCTTGAGGGGCTACGAGAGAGAGTCATGAGTCTCATTTCAAGTTCACTTTGAGTAAGGAGGACCAAAGAAAGGCTGCTCAGGCCAATGCATTGAGAATACAAAAGCTTCTGGGGCACCTGGGTGGCTCAGTCAGTTAAGCGTCTGGCTTTGGCTCAGGTCGTGATCTCACAGTTTGTGGGTTCGAGCCCCGCATCGGGCTCTGTGCTGACAGCTAGCTCAGAGCCTGGAGGCTGTTTCAGATTCTGTGTCTCCCTCTCTCTCTGACCCTCCCCTGCTCATGCTGTCTCTCTCTCTCTCAGAAATAAATAGAAAAAATTAAAAAAAAAAAAAAGAATACAAAAGCCTCATATGGGTTTAATAGAAAAAGTCTGTAATCAGTTATTGCTGCCTATCATGGCTACAGGAGGGGAGAATCCAAGCCTATCTGTCATTTGTTTGATTTTCTGATACAGTCCAGCCCTCTGAACTTAACAGTTGAGGAATCTGAGGCATAACGAACTTACACTTAAAACACAAAGAGCTGAAGTAATTGGCCTCAGGATGTATAGATATTGGGCTTGTTATTCTTTACTGAATGCAGGTACACTGATGTCTGGCTCTTTACCCTTCCTTTCTTCCACTGCATTATAAGTGCTGATTATTTAGAATTATATAAGAGATATAACTCATACATAGTTATACTTCTGTAATAATATAATTTTAATTTATTCTACTATAAAAACCTTAATGCTCAAATATATTTTTACATTTTTTCAAGCTACTATTTCTATCTTTCTGAAAAAAGTTCTTACTAAAACTTAATTTCTCTTTCTAGCACATTTAATCCAATAAGTGTGCTGATTTTCCTAGGCGTCATTCCTTATTTTTTTTCTTCTTTCTTTCTCTCTGTATAGTTTATAAATCTAACTGACTTAATCCCATTCAGTGTGATACTAAAACTAGTAATGAAGTGTAGAGGAACCATTAATATACCAACTTCCTCTAAAATGCACAGCAAGGTGCCCTTGAGTAATCTCAAATTACTAGCCATATTTCCTTGAAGCTTACAGCAAGAAGTATGGAATATCCATTGGCCCAGCACTTACCTTCTATTACCATACCTAATATAGAATTACTTTTCAGAAATCCATATGAAATGTTATAGGTAACCAAATTGTTATTATAATTATAATAATTTGATATATAATATCCATACCAACATGAAATAGCCCAGTACTAATACATGTTGTTCATCACTTAAATTTCTCCACATCATTTAAGATTTTTTTTTCACTGTGTGTATAGGTATATTTATTCTAAAACTTACTTGAATGCACTTGCAAAGACAAGAAAAGCAAATTTCTCTAAAAAGGTTCCTGGTGGGAAAACACACAGGCACTGTGAAGATGGGTTATGCACACAGAAGTGCCTTATGTGCAGTTGGATTTTTTTCCAGCACATTTTTCTGAAGTATCTTTATTAAGTGGTCACCAGGAAGTTAATGGCAAGTCTCTGGTATGTAGGCCTTCCTCTAAAAAATCCTTTAACCCAGGCTACTCTTTAAAAACTATAGCAGGGAATAGAATAGTCATAGAGCATATTCTATGACTGTTACTGCTTGGTCTCTCCGGCTTCCCTTTGAAGAGATACTTTGGCATGAATTTACCTATCATGGCAGCATGAGCCCACTGGGACCTATGGAAAGTTGTAATGAGGGACTCCATTAACCAGTTTCATTATTTCAGAAGGCCCAAAGGAAAGACATGCTCACCAACAGTAGGGCTGGTAAAGCTAGAATGCCACATTACTTTGCTTTGGGGTAAATCTTATCAATTTCACATGAAAACTCTTTCTACCTTATGCTGATCAGAGTCTCTGATTAGCAACTGTGCACGTGTTTGATTAATAAAATGTGAAATAAAAATAGATGAAATATTTTGTTTGAATATTAAAATAGTTCAAAACACAGAGTCAGAAAAGACTAACTTATATTAAGGGCTTAAAGTCAACCTAATGTGTTTCATAATGATGATGATGACAACACACTAGCTAAAACTTTCATTGCGTTTACTGTGTCTCAGACACTGTTCTAAGCATTAAACATACACTTACTCATTCGATCATCATGACAACCATCACAGGAAAGAACAAGTATTAGCCTACAGTAGAGCATTAAAGTAAGAAGTGAGAAAACAGGGACCATCAAATGACATGCCTATAGTCATATAGACAGTAAGTGCGGGTGTAAACATTTGAACCCAGGCAGTGTGGCCTTAGAATCCATGCCCTCAATTCCTCCTTTCAGGAAGTACTCTGCTTGGGGTCTGTTTCATTTGTTTGTTTGTTTATTGTGTGTGAGAGAGAGAGAGTGAGTGAGAGAGTGCACCTATAGGGAGGGACAGAGAAACAGGGAGACAGACTCTCAAGCAGCCTCCTCTCTGACACCCAACACAGGGTTTGAATTCATGAAGCATGAGATCATGACCTGAGAAGACATCAAGAGTCCCACATTCAACTGCTCAATCAAATGAGCCACTCAGGCATGGGGTCTTACTGTTAATTACAACAAAGTTAACACAGCATAGTGACTTCCTTACATGTAAAATGAGGGACATTGATACTAGTATTCTCAAGAGTTATTAATAAGATTTAATAAGGTTTACTTGTGGTAAGATGATATACAAATACTTGGCACAAGGTAAGTTCTATGAGGTATTTGCCAATATTAAAAATAATACTCTTTTAAACTACAAAGCTTTTTTATCTTCACTTGAGTATGAATCAACCTTCTCACCTGTGTTCAGTATGAGTAATAAATTAACTTTTAAATGACTTTGCTTTTCTCTAACTCCCAATATGCAAGGAAATTCAATTGACTGCCTAAAAACAAACCATTAGCTCATTGTATTGATAAAAGCTCAGGTGAAACATTCCCTTTGCAAGTAGAGAGGGGAAGAAGTTGGGAGAGGAGACTATACATTGAGTAGAGGTGCCTGTAACCAGGGGCCTCAGTGCTGCTAGGGACTCATGTTTGAGAATTGTTTTTTTCCTTTTCTACCTCATCACAAACACTCCTATAAGACTGGTAATTTACCACTAAATCTGTGTGCATAGAAACAAATTCTTAAACAATAATATCTACCACATGACCCATACATTCTTTGGACTAGCATAGCATTGCACAGTATTACTTGGTTTAAAAAGAAAAGAAAAACCTCTATCCTTTGAAGCTTTGCTGTGGAGGAGAATAATTCCACACAGCTTTGAAGAATACTCCCTTAAACAAAGTAAAAGAAAAAGCCATTGTTTATTTCACTACTATTTAAGAGTTAATGAGAGATTTGCACCTGTACAGCTGTTGTGGACTGAAACTAGCTCACAGAGTGAATGTGTTTTCTGCTTGAGACAGTTGTAAATGCCTTGAGTAAAAACACTGAGGACTGCTAATGGATAGGTTTATTTTAAAGCATGCCATCTGCTATCAATCATAGAGAAGTATAGGAAGCAAGTTTGGCTGGGCTCCCTCCTTGTGAGCCTGATAAAGACAGGGCTCCAGGACTCAGGAACATTGAGTCCTCAAGAGAATAAAACATCAAACCTACTCAGCAGCTCCACTAACAATAATAAAAATGCCTCTGCCTAAAGGTGACATTCTGAATTTACGATTATTTGTGTCTATAAAGTGTATTCTTTGGCTCCTGACTCATTCTGACTGTCTCACTCTGAGAACAATACATTAAGCCTGCCTGGAGTGAATGGAAATCCTATCCTTTTATTAAACCAGCAGCCAGTACCTGAGATGATCTAATGCCCTGTAAGATCGCAGGAAGATTTTCAGCTGTGTTCTGTTGCTTTTTTTTCAAGATTTTTAGAAAGAAAATTACAAATGAAATCTATGATAATGTACTAAAATACATAAATAATGTAGGCAATTTGTGTTTCCTAAAAGAGAAAATAAAATGAGATAAAGTAAAGAGTGAAATAGAACTAATCTTACTATTCTTCGATCAGGTGCCTATGACAATGCCATTGAAAAATTACATATTAGAGATGTGTTAGTAACATTTAGAACTGGTTGCTTAGAGTTATTACATTCTGTATGCCATATGGACCAAGTATATTTTCAAGAGGACAAAACATTATTTTCTCGGAAATCTTCCAGCTGTGGAATCATAACCAATATTGCTTTCAAAAATGGATCCCAAAGTATTCCTTGAAAAATGTCGAGCCCAGCTTATTAAAAGTGCTGCCTGCTGAAATCCTCAGTGGATAAAATGAGCTGTAGTAGCACTGGAAGCTTCCATAGCTTCTAATGTCAGATTCTGCCTCAGATCTGCAGCTTAACTTAATTCTACTGTTAGCCTGGAAAACAGAGTTGTGGGTATTTAGGGAAAACCCACCTGGCCAGCAAACTCATGAGCCTAATTAAAGTTAATAGAGAAATTAAAAGAGGAAAACATTGGCTCAGCAGTGGAAAGAAGAAATGTATAAGACAACAGAAATTCAGGGCAGCAACTTACATTTTTGTATTCTGCATTTGGCAGAAGTATTTCTTCCTAAAGACATGAAAGAGGAATTGATATTATTTGACTTAGTATGTTTTACGGGTGATATGTTATAAATAATTTTCCTGCTGAAGGAAATTAATGTTTTAAGTTAAATAGTAAAAAAGTAGATACAATCAATGAGTACACTTGCAGATACGCTGCACCCAGCGCTCTGATAGGTTCAGTAATATTAGGAACATTAGTAAATTAACTCTAGTTTATTAGTAGTAATATTAGTAAAAATGTTAGCATTATATATGATATTAGTAAAAGACATTATCCTCATCCTTTGTGGAGAAAAATGTCTAGCTTTGAATTGGATTGAACTCCAGAGCAATATTATAATGCCAATCTTAACTAAATCCTTCGAGACAAAACATACTGTAAGAGTTCAGAAAAGAGGGAGAAAATAGAGTTTGCAGTAGCCCAGAAAAACTGGTTAGGAAGCCTTGCATCATTTCCTTAAAAATAGAAAGAAGACATAACATGAATAAAAAGAGCCTCTAATTTATATTTACGAGGACATAAAAGATAATCATCTTACTGAAATTTCAGCGTACTTTCTGATGCAACATGGGGTTAGATGTTAAGTCTGCTCCATACACCTGGAGCAGAAGAAAGCACCAACAATGCTTTAGTCCTTTGATTATGGTTAAAAAAAAAAATCAAATGTCCATACATACTGATGATGCAGGAAACGTCTGCTGCTTAAAGCAGGTGAGGTCAGAGTCAGTACAGCCAGTAAAGGGCACCTGCCTCATCTACACAAGCAGGTGCCTCTCCCCAGTACACACCAAGTTCAGTGTTACCAGTTCCTGCAACGTAGCAAAGGAAGCTAGATACCTGGCTTTTAAGTAATACTTCCCAATTTGGTAAAAGACTTTAGGATCAAACTAAACACCTTACTGCTGGGAGATAGTTCCAGCAATCCTACTCTGGGCTTTTCAACAGTCCATGACATAGAGACTCCTGAATGGTTAGTTTTAAGAATCCTGAACTTGAGTCTAACTGCTACTAAAAGCTCCTGTATTACATTTGAAGTCCTTCTACCTGGCGGACTTACCTATCTTTTCATGAGTTGAGCCTTAGGAATTATTTTAGAGGAGCCAGTACGTTTCTGAATGTGCTGGAGTTTAGTGTGTTTCTTATACCAAATTTCAAATTCTTGACGAATAATTCAGTGGAACCCCAGTGAAGCCAGCACTGTGGTGGAGCCTGTGCTGCCACACTTAGACCTGAGCGATCATATCGGGAAGAGAAATACCTGAAGATTAGAGCAACAATTTGTTTCTTTAAACCAGAATCATTTAATCTCTTTTTTTGTGAAAGCAGTGGCCTATGAATATGGTAAGATAATTAAAATGGCATTTATAAAGTGATTTCTAAAAGATTTTAATATTTTCAGTAAAAAGAATGGGTTGTTAAAATATAGTTAATAAATATTATGCAGAACTCATTAACTTAAATATCCCTACTTAGAAATTATAAATACTCACTGAATTGTAAGAAAATTATAATACTGAGTAGGTATTATGTGATGTTTTCATGGTTAACATTAGCAACATAATATTTGCAACATATACGGTGATAAAGGGAAGAGTTTATACTAAAATAAAGCCACTCTCGAGCTTCAGGAAATCTTATTTTCCCATACTATTTAAGGAAAGACCTATGTGAATTATTTAAATAGCAGTGCCAATTCTAACTACATATAATTCCATGGCATCAGGAAAATGTTTCTAAAAACATTGTGCATTTATTAACTTGGTCAACAGCTAGTTATGGATTCTTACAAGGTTCCGTATTCGGAGCAGAAAAAAAAAAAAACACCTAACTAGAAGAACTTTATGGTACTGAATTGGAAATCATATCTTTTAGTTTATTTCCTTTTGATTAGTACTCAAATTCAAAGTCATCTATTTTAAAAGTCAGATGCATAAATAGCAACAGATTCAAAGACAGAAGCTCTTGCTGCATACCAACACTTCTCAGACATTCTCTACACAACACGTTAGGCTATTATTAATATTGTGACAACCTTTTCCAATTTAGAATGTCAAGCCACCCACAATATCAAGAAACAGGTGACCATTTGGGAGGTAAATATGCCAAACAAATAATCCAAACGCAATCAAAATCAATGACCTACATGTAAACAAAGAAAGAACAACATTAACAATAAAATGCCATCCGTTGCATGCTGGAATGAGCTAAGGGCTAAGACTTGGTCTAGTTTTATCATAAAGTTACTATAGCCTTGATAAAAGAGGTATCACCTCTCAGTGTTTCTTGTTTCTCCCCTGGGAAAACAAAGAGAGAAACTAGCTGTGCTCTTGGCCCTCTGTCCTATGGAAAATCCCTTATTGGTTTCAAGCTATTTCTATGCCTGAGATGGTTACACTAGAGAAATACTGTTTTTAAACTTTGATATGGATGTAGTCATAATTTATATTATTTACAGATTAGGTAAATATTTCTGCATCTAAGAAAGAGCATTTTCCTCCTTACAAAAACAGTTTTACCTGTCTCTGCCTAATTACCTATCATTGCATGTGTCCATCCACCCTACCTGGAATGCCAAGCTACAGAGAAAATTACTGCCACAATTTTCATGTGTTCCCTATTAATCATTTACCTATGCAGTTATCTATATATGTATTTATAAAAAACTGTCATTAAACAGTGTCAGTTTCTTATTCTTTTTCCTCCATTCTCCATTATATCAAAAACCTTACCTCCTATCTTTGAACACTCTTTAAAAACACAACTGCAACATCTTCCATTAGATGGACATATCACAGCTGATTAGCCGCTTCCCAAATGTCGGACATTTGTTTTCACTTTTTATTTAGCAGTGAAAAATCCTTGCTAATAAATCTCGGTGTGCACTCACAAAACTTCCTTAAGATCAATTCCTAATACAGATATATGATTTTTAAAGCTTTTAACGTGTAATGCTACACTGCTACTCAGAAAGGTTGTGTCAATTCACTCTGCCACCAGTGTCAAAGTTTGTCTTTTTGATTACCACAGTGGTGTGTATTGCATCAATATTATAGGTGGCCCATACCAAGAGATTTTACACTGCTTCCTGGGGAACTACAGGGAAAGAGTGCCATCTTAATCTTCTCAATCACCATTTTTGAGTATTCTTGAAAGCTTAAAACTGGGCTCTGTGCCCACTCCTTACACACATATGCACGCAAGCACACACAGCTCCCGTGGTCATACATGTAAGATGAACCTTCTGATGACAGCAAACAGACTCCCACTGACATACACAATCAGGGAAAGGGAGGACTTTCTGAGACCACTTGGTTATAAGCCAGCTGTCAAGGGGCCATGGAGAGCGAGAGTGAGTCTTTGGGGGATCCTCCCCGGTTGAGAAAACAGTTTCTAAAAGGATACAAGTGTTATATGGTGTAGATGGAAAAGATCTTTTCCCCTTATCTACTAGAGAAAGAAAACTGTTGCCAGGAAATGAAGTATTTTCAAAACCCAACAACAACCAAAAAGAAAAATTTGTGACTTTTGCCAGCTAGCACAAGGAACTCGGCCACCATTCAAAAGGCTCCGTGTCCAACTCAGAACTGAATTCACTTTAACAAAAATTTCCCTCTTGAGCCACCTAAGTGTCTGTTGAATTAGGCAAGCAGCCAAGCTGGGGTTGAAATAGTCACTCACATGAAATGTCCGTTTCCATTTGGATCTCTGTGGCCCTTTCCCATGTCATGGTGAAAAAATGCTTCCTCTGCTTGGATGTTTTTGGGATGCCTTGGTTTGAGGAGGAAGTCAGATCTGCTGTTCAGAAGGTATCCACAGAAGGAAAGCCACAGCTCTGCACACTCAGACCAGGCTGTCCATGTTTAAAAAAGAAAAGAAAAAAAAAAGAATGAAAGGAAAGGAAAGGAAAGGAAAGGAAAGGAAAGGAAAGGAAAGGAAAGGAAAGGAAAGGAAGAAAGAGGAAAGAAAAAAGAAAAGAAGAAAGAAAAAATGAAAGAAAATGATTCCTCGCCCACTCCTACCCATGGTTTTGATGTTGAAAGAAACCTGTTGTGGTTTAAATGACTCGGTCAGTTCTTTTGGGATTTTCCAAAGTTTCCTATAAAAAGAAATCTGTGGGAAATGAATGATTGCATAATCACTAACATATGCCAATTTCTCAAAACCTGTTATCTTTTTGGAGTTTTGAATTGTATTGTCCCAACTAGTGAATTACTGTCTTCTAGTAGTTTTAAGTAGTGATACAAACTGGATAATCTCTCTCTCTCTCTCTCTCTCTTTAGCCTTTGAAGGGTGGCTAGTTAAAGAAAAAACAGATACCATGAAAGGTAAGACCAGCAAAATAAGTGGACAGGGTGATGAAGGGTGGAGAAATGAGGCAATTATCTAGATATATAGTGGGTGGAGGGAAAACCTGATTTCTTCAATTACCTGTATACCTTAAACCATATTATTTTTAGCCTAGCCTGACTTGAGAGAATAAATGCCTCTATTTTCTTCTTTGGTAAGTCTAGACTTGGCTAGCTAGTAAACTTATTTGTTTTTTAAATCCATAGTAGATATAAACTTTGTCCACTTTTGCTTAAAAATATTGAAGTGCCTGGGCCCAGAAAACAGTCTTTAAAATTAAAGAAAAGCTGAAGATAAAGCATAAAGGCCAAAGTATCACACAAAAAGAGCTGGTGAAGGAAAGAAATGGATGTTATTTACCTTCTATGAGGATGAAGGTCACTGATGTCTGATAGTCAACTGATTAAATGAGTTATAGATAAAGGATTCCAGAGGCCGCTCTTCTGTTCCTGGTGGCTGTACCACAGAGAATCCTCAGGCTTCTAACTTACTGCTGGGACCATGAAAATGAATGCTAAAGGCAAACCCATTCGTTATTACTGTTCTTTGTGAAAAGTTGAAGGGTGAATGAGACACTGACATTTGGCCAGAGGGATATGTGTCAATACCCTTTAAACTAAGGCTCCCAACAGGCATTCAGTTAAAGTAGAAACCAGTGGTTCTCAACTCTATATTGGAATTACCTGGGGAACTTTAAAACTACTAATGCCTCAGGTCTATTCTACACCAGGTAAATCAGAGCAGGGGCATGAGATCAAGGCATAGGTTTTGTTGTTTGTTTGTTTGATTGATTTGAACCCTTGGGTGATTCTAATGTGAAGCCAGGGAAGGGATCCATTCCCATGCAAGTTACGGCATCTAGGACTTCTTGCCCTAAACCACACCCTACTTGATTGTGGGTACATTTTTAAATGTGCTATCTGTACAGCCAGGTTGGACTATCAGAGGGTTGTTTTTTGCTACTTCTATGTTCATAATACCTAAAATGATACTTGCTTTATAGTAAATGTTTAATGCATATTTACAAATACTAATAATGAATGACTAAAAGACAACAATTTTAAACAGTGAATGCTTATTTTAGAAGTGATAAATACATTACAGGAGGAACATTTTAGGAGAGGACATTATCATTCAGAGAAAACTTTGTGAAAATGCTGAATCTTCGCTGGGCATTGAAGGTGGTGTGACACGTGGCATGAAAAACTGTATGAGCAGATATTGAAAAGACAGTGTTAAGCATTTTGCATGATGAGCAAACTAAATTTCTGCTAAATATCTAGGATTTCCCTCTGCATTCATGCGAGAATATCTGAATATGTATGAATCTACCCAAATTTTTTTTAAAGTCTAGAAAATCTCAAAAACTAAATGTGTCAGAAAACATAATCAATCAGTGGTCACATTAAAAAAGGAAAGGACAGCTAGAAATTAGCAAATATCACAGGTAATAAGTAGTCTAACTTCATTTTCTGGAAATGTTTCTAGTTTAGGAAAAAGCAAAAGAATAATTTATCTTTATTCCCATCAGAAAGTATACATCATGTGTTCGCTGATGAGATGGAGATTAGAGTTAAATCATGGGACGGGTAAGGGGAATTGTAGCTCATTGAAGGTTTAACATCTCATTTGTAGCATAATAATACTGTGTGGTCAAGTGTTGCCTTTGAGATTGTTTTTAATATGTCTGTCTCAGTAAGAACAACATGGCCAGTTTTTCCTGCAGCTATCATTTTCTCTATGATCGAGCATTATACAAAGTGTTTGGCTCATGTTTACAAACCATATTGTATATCCCCCCAAAATTTTAAAAACTAGAATCTCACTCAGCCTGACAAAACTATCAAACTGAGAACTTTATGAACACTAGGGATCCTATAAAAATTGCAAACACAAGGCATACATCACTTAAGCAGAACAAAGGAGAGGAAGAGTCCCCGGTATGTACAGTGTTTTCTCTTTCTGTCTACCTCTCCCAGTTCTCTGAAATTGCCCTTATTGGTGTCATGGAGAAAATATAATGCAATTGAGTTAAATTTGTCTCTGATGAAATATGAATACAGGCTTTTGATCATTATCGTGCTAAGAAGTATATTTGATGTGGTATACATGGGCTTCTGTGCTTTTACTTCTGCTCAAAGGTTTTGTGAATGGCTTAGATTAAGAGATGCAGAAGGAAGTATATGTTCCTTTTTTTATGATAAACATAAAGCTTGGAGGAGACTGAATATTTTGGAATACAGAGTCAATATACAAGCAGATCTCTATAATCTATAATTGCCAAGGAAGATAAAATTTAACAGCAAACTATAAACTTGTGGATTTAAGTTTCAAATATTACTTAGGTTCTGGATAACAAATACCTAAATTGATATGAAAAAGACTACCTGTTGAATATGAGCCCAAATCGAAAACTATAGTGATAAGAACTCTATTAGAATAATAAAAATGGGCTAATTAAAAACAACCACACAGTAGGTAAGCATTTTTAGATTTTATGTTTAATTATATACATTGAAAAGTAGTGATAAGTTGTGATAAAAAGTAAAAAATAAATCTGAAATCCCTGTTCATATATATACAAATGAAATATGTATGTTCATATATAGAGAGAGATATATGTGTATATATATGTGTGTGTGTGTGTATGAACATATATATATATATCTCCAAGTCTCCAACTATTTTTAACAAAATAAACTTTTGACAAAATACATTTTACCAGTGGTTGCCCAATGGTATTTATCAAGGTAAATGAATGAGTCTCACAGAAACTTGGAACTCCTTAAAAGGAACTAAGAGCTAGTATTCTTCATAGTTGTTCCACATGATTTAAACAAAACACAACAAAGAACATTTTGTTGTGGAGTAATGATCATGGATTCACCTTCTAGTGGTAGAATTTTAGATTTGGAAAGGACTATAGCAACCATCCAGTCTGAATTCCCTCTCAGTGAAATACTTCTTTGATAGTGTGTTGAATCCCAAACAGAAAGAACTCTTACAAGTTCATTAATACAATTATCAGTAAAGTATTTGAATCTCTTTTAAAACATGTCCCGTAAGTACTCAAGTAGCAGATCAGCTAAGTCACTATTTAAACCTGAGTTAGAAAGATAGACTCTTAACTGTTAAAAATTCTAGTGATTCAAATTGACATTTTCAGCCTTAGTCTTTTAAACACCAGATTTCAATAATCACGTGTCAACTAAGCATCTCCACTTACCATATCAAATACTGAATTCCAATTTTCACTCTTTCCTGCCTGTTCTTATTGCAGTTTTCTTTTCAATTTATAATGTTAACCTTTCTGTCATCATACTTTAAATGGACCATGTTTTTAAGTTTATTTATTTATTTTTGAGAGAGAGCACAAACAGAGGGGCAGGAAGAGGTAGTGAGAATCCCAAGCAGACTCTTCACTGTCTACACAGAGCCCGACGTGGGGCTTGATCTCATGGACCTGAGACAAAATCAAGAGTCAGACACTTAACCAACTGAGCCACCCAAGTGCCCCTAAGGGGACTATTTAAAGTAATTATTGATATTTGACTTTATGACTGCCATCACATTATTTGTTTTCTATTTGAACCACTGGTTTTACACTTTTTCCTTGATTTTTCTTCTTAATAAATCAAATATTTTAATCATTTTATTTTAGCCTCCATTAGCTTGTTAGCTATACATTTTCTAGCTTTCCTTTTAGTGGATTCCGTGTAGATTACAGCATGTATTTTTGGCTTATTACCATCTATTACAAATTTCCTTGTTTCATAAATGGTGATTCCATTTGTATAGCTACACAAGACCAACCCTTGGAGTTTTCCTTGACTCTTTACTTTCTTTCTTCCACAAATATAACCCATTAGAAAACCCCTCTGGTTCAACTTCAAAATATATTTAAAATTCAACCTTTTCTAACCGCATCCACTTTTAGCCCTGTAGTATAAGCTATTACTAGCTTTAACTCAGCCTTTTGAACAGCTTCCTCATCAGTCCTTCTCCCTCATTTCCCCACTAGAATCTGTGTTCTACTTACTGTCAGAGGGATCTGTTAAAATATAAACCAGATGGCATCAGTACTATGCTTAAAACTCTACAAAGCCTGGCCATCTCACTTAGAATAAACTCTTGAATGCTTACTTTATCCTCCACAGTCCAGCACAATCTGACCCCAACCCTCTCTGTAGCCTCACCTCCTATAATTTTCCCTGTTCCTCACTCCTCTCTAGCCTCACTGGTCCCCTTGTTACTCCTCAAATGCATACCACACAGCCCCTGCCTCAGACATCTGAACATCTACTACCATGGCCTGGGAAAGTTTTCCCACAGTTACCACTTGGTTTTTCTCTCTAATTTCAGCCACGTCTCTACTCCATCATCAACTCTTCAAAAAGGGACTTCGCAAACACCTTTACGAAATCAACATCTCTTTCCTCCTTATCCCCTTGCTTTACTTTATCTTTCTTAGAAAAACCTGATGCCCTAACCATTTGTCTACATGTTTATTATCTTTCTATTTCCCTTTAAATCCAAACATCACAGAAACATAGATTGTGTTTCTTAAGTTCCCTCTTTACTCTCTAGAAAAAGGCTTCCATAGACCTCAATACAAGCTCAATGGATGTTTATAGAATTAAAGAATGAACTAATAAATGATTTCCAAATGTTAGAGAGTTACATCCTTCCCACATATTCTCCGTTCTCCACTCACATTCTCTCTTTCACAGTTTTTCCAAAGAACTTCCCACACTGGATTATATACATCTAGGTCTTACCTGGAATTTGTGCTCCTGGATAGTGTGGTTTACACCATCCAGGGTTAACTACCCCTTATGCACAGTCTCAGGCCAGGCAAAGACATCCTATCCCATGCATCCCTGCTGAAATGTCATCTCTCCTCTTTGTAATTATTGGGCTAGCCACCCAGAGATGCTTGCTCTGGGATCGTGCCTTATTACTTATCATCTCAGAATTGGTAGCTGCCAAATCTGCTTTTAAATGAAACTCAGACGCCATCAAAACTGTGCTGCTAGAGCAGAGTATAGCTGAAAGTAAAGAGATGTGATATATTATTTTCTCTAAGTAGTCACATGTTTCTCTCTCTCTTCTCCCCTTCCTTTTTCTCTGTTTTACTCTCTCTCCCTCTCTTTTCTTTACCAGATGGGACAGAGCTGTCCAATGGGAATAAAATGTAAGCCACAAATGCAAGTCATTTAAGTTATTTTAAATTTTCTAGTAACCACATTTAAAAACTAAAAAGGAAAATTATGATAACATATTTAATAAAATATATATCTGGTCATTATGAATCTAACATGTCATCAATATGATGATATAAGTTCTTGTATCAGCTATGCAGGGATTATAAGAGTCTGGCTGCCTCATGAAGCTTTTTACGGTGCTAAACAATAGAACAGGTCATTCCCACGCAAAACGTTCAAAACTGTGATTCTCAAGGTGGTGGGGGCCACGTGAGGGAATGACAGCTATGAGCTGGGATCATCTTAAAGATTTTTAGAAATGTTCATGTAGAGAGAAAAAGCATGCATAATTTCAAAACATGCCCCAAACAGTTTAGAAGTCACCCCGTTTCTTCTCCCAATGTGAGAACTACAGTGGAAAAGAGAATTCTTCCAGTAGGAAAGAAAATTAATAGAGATTCCCTAACTTCCAAAATCCAAAGATCATGTGACATGGAAGCTTGGCACCCTCCCCTTAACCCTCTCCTAAATCATTTCAATCATCGCACATCATGTAGCACTCATTTTTCCCAACAGAAGTGAAGGATGACATCCTTTATGTCCATTTTAGCTGAATATATCCCTTTTGGCCTAATGTGTGAAACATATCTAGATTAACAACCAAAGGCTCTGAAACAAATGACAGCCACCTTCCCTTCACTACCTTCTCTCTCTGCTGGCTATTCTCCAGTATAAGATTTTTCACTGGGTAACACCTGGTCTCTGTGTCCTTTTAACTCAGGTTTTTAACCTCTTTGGGTTGCAGTGGAAGGGGTGGCATATTAAAACAAAAAGTTCCTGGGAAAGCCAAAATTAATTATCAGAGAGTAGCCATGCCATTGTGGGACAGTTCTGATCTGTATTTGTTTCCCACACCATTTGATATCCCACGGTAGAGCTGCCATGTGTGGGGAATGGTCCAGTAAGGGGACCAGTGGTCTGTGAATTCCCGTATTGACACCACCTTAATTCTGCTCTGTGACTTCACCCCTCCCTGTAAGATTTATAATGTAACAACAGTAGTCTAGACATTTCTAACTTGTTCTGTAAAGATATAAAAAAATTATGTAAATAAATATTTTCAAAGTTCTTCGGAAAAATAATTTAAATATCACCACAAGGATTTGTTTTTTATCATCAGATGCTCTCTCATTTTCAGATGATAAGCACAATGACAGAGACTGAATGTTCCTCAAAAAAAATTTTTTTTTAATATGCTAACCGCTTGATTTGAGGTTAAGAGTTTAGTGGCACATAACAGCCTATGTAACTTTAAATGCCTTCATTACTTCAAATCCAAATTTAAAATTCAGACACCTAGTGTTACTTAAATGCGCCCAGGTTTTTGTGGTTTAATAATAACATCTGTTTTGGTTTTTCAACCACAAAAGTGCGTTTAATCTGTTCTTCCTTTAGTTGAACTTTTCACATCTGCTTCGGCTTGATTCCCATAAGCTAAAGACCAGATCTTTTCAAAAGTAGGAAGTCTACCTGTACCACTGTTGTTCCAGCACAAAAGGTCTGTTTTTAATACCAGCTGAATATTTCAAAAGAATAACAAAAATAAACTGCTTACCCACAATGCACTTCTTATGCTTTTTGGCTTACAAATCGACGTGTGGTCATTTTATGAATGCAACGTTGGGCTGAAATTTTAAATGAAAACAGTGAATTGTCAGATCACACATACCCAGGTAGCCCCCCGCCCCCCAACTTCTTTAATCACGGACAAAGAGTGTATTTTAGTGTTGATGATTTGTGAGAAAGTTAAACCAAGGATGGACAGTGGCTTAAAAACCCCAGTGGTTTCTTTTGGACACATACCTAATGCTTATCTAAAGCCCATGGGTCCTGAAAAGTAGGCCGGAAAATGTTGCAAGGACAACATTACTTCACAGAGTTTCCACAATTGTTTGCTGCTGCTGGACTTCAACTCTCCTTGTGTCCTGTTTATAACCAACCTCAAGACACATACCGAAAATCAGACTCTAAAACAAAATCCTTGGAAGAACCTTTGACAAACAACCGAGGAAGGCACTGAGAAGAAAAAATTGTCTTCGCTTATGAATTTGGTTGAGAAAGTTCTTGAATAAATGAGTGCCTGGGTTAGATATGTGTTAATTGTTTTTCTCAAGTGGAAGGATTAACTCTCTTTTATCAGCATTTACATGAGATTGAACAAAGCTGAGTGTTCCGTCTTTATTTGGACAAGATTTAATTGATATCAAGTTAGTCTAATTATTTTATTTTAGAAATTTATTTTGAATATGCGAGACGCATGTAATTATATATTTTTCCTGACATATGATTATGTAATTATATTTGGTCCTGTTTCCAGGACAGAGTAACACAGCACACTGCAATTAGTAGGTGTTCAACCCATGTTTGGTGAATGAGGCCTAATGAGGCAATATAATGGGGAGAGCCTGGTACAGTACCTTTGTCTATGCAAACAAGATGATTTCGTGATTTGAATAAATTCCCAATGTCTAACGTAAATAGAGGCTGTCAGTGGAGATGATTCAACTGGATTCAAAAAGTATTTATTGGTTGTACGATACATGCAAGTCGCTCTGAGAGCCACAGTAAGAAAGACAAGGATGAGCAGGAGCTTTACAAGGTTAAATAATAAGATAAGTATGCAAATTATTAAAAATGCTTTAGGAAAAATAACCAAGGACTTCTGCGGTGCAGCTAGCATTTGACACAGGCCTTACAAGAAAAGTAATCAAAATTTTGAGAGTTTTGAATAGGACATGGGCAGGAAATGAAAAGCAAGTAGGGAAGTGATCTGGTAAGAAAGCAAAAGATTTCAGGTCTAGAGAACAGTATTAGGGAAAGTAGGGAATGACAAGCAGCCTAGTTTGTCTGGAGCACAGGCTTAAAGAGAGAGGATTAGGGGAGGATAAAGATAGAAAAGTGGCTCGGTGGCATGCCGTGGAACGCTTTAAACGCTATGCCAAAGAACTTGTACATAATTCAGTAGGAAATGAGAACCTAGACCTTCAAATCAGGTTTTCTTATTGTTATAGTCAAATAATTACTGCAAAATTTCAAACATTTTGCCAGCATAGACAAAACCAAAAGAGTTAAGATTCTTTTCCAAACTTGGTAAAATATATTTGGTATAATTCTTCGTTCATTTTTTTGTTTATAAGAGAATTCATGAGTGTGTGTGTGTGTGTGTGTGTGTGTATGTATGTGTGTGTGTATGTGTGCGTGTGTGTGTATGGGGGAGGGGGGTGCCTGTCCTATTTCCTGACTGTAGGTTAGTTACTGGGCTTGGAGATAAAGCAGAAAAAGCTCTTTTAAAGTTCATGAAGCAAAAACACACATTCCCTGACAGAGAGAAGGAAGTCCTAAAAAACAAAATATGAATTAAGAAAACCATACTAGGGGCTTCTTATGCCGAAACACTCAAAATTACATGCCTGTCATGGTCTATTAGATTATTGGCAACTGTAAGAAGCTCCATTTATAGACCGTTAGTCAAAAGACAGTAACCACGAATTATTAAAAGGACAAGAAACAAAGAGAATTTAAATTCCTTTTGCTTTGTTGAGAGTCATAAAAGCAACTACATAAATCGTAATTGAGAAAAGATCCACGATATACAAAACAGGAGTGACAGCATGCTGAGAAATGTAAAATTTTGCTTTTTTAAGTCATTGTGCCATATGCTATGAATGTAGATCATACCTCCACTAATTACCTGATTGACCTTTCACAGAGACATAACTGTGAATTGAGTCTGGACTATAAAGATGAAAAAGATTTGATATGTCTCAAATGTCTCAAGACAATTTATTATTCTTAACCCCATTTTCTCCACCCTCAGTCTGGCCCATTTCCAATGCTCTCTCCCAACTACTAAGTAATACAAAGCACCACTCTTGATCCCAACCCCATTTCCTCTCCCATATCCACCTCATCATAATGTCTTACAACTTTACTTACGAGGTATTTTTCAATACCCATCCTCCCATCAGTTCCACTATCCTAATCCAAACCACCATCATACCATATGTAGACAATTACAATAGAAAACTGTCTCATATACTTGCCCTTCTCCAATTCATTCTCCACGAGCATGCAAATGGTTATGAACTTGTCACCACATTCTACCTAGTCTCTATCCTTTCCCCTTGCTCTTAGGATTTGACTCACTGTTGTACTTCTAACATTTAGCTATCAGTAAAATTTAATTTAATGTAATGTAATGTAATTCAAGGATACCTGGATGGCTCAGTCTATTACGCATCCAACTCTTGATTTCAGCTCATCATCTCATAATTTGTGGGATCATGCCCCATGTAGGACTCTGTGCTTACAACTTGGATCCTGCTTGGGATTCTCTCTCTCCTCTCTCTCTTTCCTCCCCCAGCTCAAATGCTTGCACATTCTCTCTCTCTCTCTCTTTCTCTCACATGTGCACATGCTCTCTCTCTCTCTCTCAAGATAAATAAACATTTAAAAAATTTATTTAATTTAGTCAAAGGTGTGGTTACTATATTAAAATAGGAAGAAAGGCTGATAAACAAATAATGGGATAAAGAAGGTAATTAGAAATGGGGAAAGGTTGGTAATTTTGGTCTTACTTCCAGAGGTAACTAAATTGCACAGGAAAAATAAAGCATTCTCTTCCACAAGGCAATAGTATCTTTGCTTCTTGATAGGGCTCCCATGATTACTCATAGGTTTGGTATTCTGGAGTGGACTTGATTCAGAACATGAGAAACCAAATTCTTTAGAAGTCAAAAGTAAGTTTTTAAAACTTCATTCATAAAAAAAATTCCCAAATATTTTATAGCTTTCCTTAAAAATCTTCCACAGTTCATTGGGTGCAGTACTTCCAGAACTATGTTATTACCTCAAACCTGGGGTAAGGCTGCTAGTGAAGAAGCTACCCACACTCAATTCTTAAATTCTATTCCAAAATTCCACAATGCATCTTCACTTCTCATGAAGGATTAAAAACCGCATCATGATAGAACAATCTGTAAGAGTCATAATGCTTTTAACAAGTAAGAAATGGATTAAAAGCACTTTATGTCTTGTTAAAGAAATCTCCCGTTCCTCAGAAGCACTTTTTAGCATCTTATTAGTGGCATTTGATCTGACTGACATATTGACCAGAAATTTGGACAGAAGATGAATCATTTCCACTTATATCACAATGGGAATATAAATTTGTGACTGTAAATTCAACAGGGACAACTTCCAAAGAATTTCTTCAGAATAACCCATCTTACTTTAAAGCACCTTTAAAGTTGTTTTAGATTCTGCCTCAGATTCTTTAATAAATCGGTGTCTAAAACTATACTTAGTATGAACCAATTGTTTTCATTTGGATTTGCAAATAGACCAAAGTAAAATTGATCTTAAAGCGAAAGTAACTTAAAATACCTGCTCTCTCCTGGTATCAACCGGAATACTGTATTAGTAGTCACAACATTGCTGGGTAGTGTTATTGGTCTTTACCTTGTGTTTTTGTTTCCATTTTTGCTATATTGTACTTCTCACACAATGACACTCATTGGGTTTGGGTACCAGAATCTCACTGATGAATGACTCCTCAAGTTGGAGATGATACAGTTATCACATCTCTTCCTAAAACTCCTAAGAGAAATGGCCAAATTCGTCTGACTGTAATACAATAGGAAACGTGTTGCCATCTCACTGTCATGTGAGACAATGAGCTACCAGTCAGCTGAAGATCTACAAGCCATACTCAAGTATTTCCTTTCCACTACACTATTAAAGTTCCCAGTATCTAGGTTACCACCAACATTAATTACTGACATATTTTTTGGTTTTATTTTCATTGCTTAAAGAACAAGGAAGGAATTAATTGCAGGTATGTAAAAGAAAATATTTGTGTGCATGTGCATTTTTTTGAGTTCCAATTCCATCCAAGAAAAATCACATTTCAGATCATGGATGTTGTATGAATACTTTAAAGGATACAACTTATTTTTCTGGAAAGGTAACCACACAAAAAGTAACTTCTTTGTGTTACTTATGGATTTATCACCTAAATATATAAGTTCATGCATTTCCAGTGTATTGATCTTTATTTTGCAAATGTTTCAGCAGCATTTACTATCACTGAAGTAGTGGCAACATGTTCTACTTAAGATCAAACAATCTCCCGAAATCTGGCAAGATTTAACAGAAATTTAAAACAATACTTTCCAGGGAAAACGCTAACCATCTGCAACTGTTATTGTTAACACTATTCTTTTCTCTTTTTTCTTCCTATATTATTTATACTTCCTGTTGCTCTCAAAGCTTTCTATCTATCATTAGCAATTAATTGTAAACAAATGGCTGGAGAGGATGTTTACATTTACAATTTTTTTCTTAAATCAAACAAATACAGTATCCTGTTTCAGTTGCATGAATTTCCTGTCCACAGACAGGTCTACCTGAGCTCGGCTAAGAAAAGTCTACAGCAGAACACAGAAATGATTGCTTTCAGAAAGGAGGGGTATTTTCTAAAATAAGATTCTTGGTGTACTTACGGTAATTGGATGGATTTTTTTAAAGAAAAAAGAGCTAAACATGCTAATAAGGCCTTCTTTAAATTAATAGTTTAAGTTAGTGCTATTTACAGTAGAAAACACACACTTAGATGCATTTGCACATGAAAAGAAATTGAAAACATCAGAATGTACACGGTTGCTTCCTGTTACTTTGTCCTAAGCACATAAGCCCAGCGACACTGGAGGAAGCGACCTTAAACCAAATGATGTCTCCATTTCTTAGTTCTTGTCATAACCATGGGATCCGTCATCCAATGCCACCCACTTGTATCTCTGCCAGAGTGAGCGCACAGTTACTTGTTCGATGCTGCAATGGAGTTGCCTCTTTGATGTTGTTCAGCCACCATTTCCTTTCCATTCACTTTTATCTCTGTCCTGGCTCTCATTCCTGCAGCATCCTCCTTTCCAGATGGTCTCCATCTCCCCTTCAGAAGTGCCCAAAATATTTCAGCTTCCTTCTCTTGATCTTTCCCCACCGACAGCCATGTTATCCTTCAGGATTTTAATACCAACCTGCCTCCTGCTTCAATTATTTTATTTGAAGATTATTTTTATGGAAAGAAAAAGGGACCCAAGAGAAGATCACAAAATCCTTAGCAAAATTGTTGCATTATTAGTTGTACTTCTCAACTATTTTCTGAGATGCCTGGTACCTTTTTTAGGCAACATGTTTTAAGTAACTATTATTTATCAGGAGCAGTGCTAGGTACTGGAGATTCAGATATAAAGGAAACATGATTAATGAGAGAAGGTAAAAGAGATCTGGACAGTACATGCAGGATGAGCACTAAGAACTCAAAGGGAGAAAAAATCAATTGTGTATAGGGGATATTATTAAAAAGTTTATGTAGCCTAAGATGACTAGGAGTCCACCAGGCTGATCATGGGTAAAGGCTATTCCAGGTAAGGAAACAGTGGGGAGATAAAGATATAAAGCCGTATTCCATGTTTAGAGACTTGTCAGTAGTGTGTGTGATATAGTGAATCTTCTAAAAGAAGGTGGGGGAAATCCAACAGATGAATTTTGAAAGCTAGATACCCAAAAAAGGGTCTTTCATGCCCTGATATTCCAACTTTTCTGGAAGGCAACAGCAAATATTAAAAGATTTTAAATAGGTAAAACATGTGATAATGTCTGCCCTTTTAAATAATTTCTATGACTGCAGTGTGGTGAATGAATATAAAGAAAACAAATGGACAAAGAAACTTCATGAAACCCCAATACAATAGCTCCAGTGTGAAGTGCTAGATGTCTAAACTAAAGTAATAGCAATGGATTAGGAGTGGAGAGAAGGTACAGTCTAAGATGTAGGCTAGAATAGAACCTAGGGCTAATGTTGGGAGGATTACACAGAGAAAAGAATCTGGAAAGTTGGCAAATGTCTGATTTGGAAAATAGGGGAGGAGATGGCATTGGTTCTGGTTTGAACACATTGAACCTGAAGTGCCAGTAGGTGTCTGAGTTCATCTGACCAGAATACAAATAGAATTTAGGAGCAATGACTCAACCAGAGGCAATAATTTGGGAAAGATAAGTTATCTGATGGCTATGGAACTCAAATGTATGAATTAGGAGCCTGGGAAATAGTGTGAGGAGAAGAGGCCAAGCCTCAGTTGCCTGAACATACCAAAGTCTTCTGCTCACTGCAAGCTGGGGAGGCCTTCAGTGAATGTTAAGAATGACTGAGAACAATGTCCACAAGGTAGGGTGGAACGGACAATGTCAAGTGCCTTTGAGAAGTATTTTGAAAAAGTGAACAAAGATTGTTGATTGGTGATTAGAAAAATAAGAAAGGTAAATAATGAAACAGTATGATATATTGGTCTTGGATCTGAAGGGAAAAAAGTGATAAAAGATGATGATTATCATGGGTCCATTATTTTTTAAGATGAAAGAAACCGTAACACCAGGAATGGGAACAACCAGCAGAATTTAATGGAGGACAAGGACATACAAAACAGCTACCAAATAACGAAGTGCTTTGATGGAAAATAGAAGTGTGGGAGCATTGTAGGAACTATAATCATCTCCTCCCTTCCGTGAAACTCCTGGCCAGTAATATTTTAACTCTAAGTTTATGAATAATAATTTTCAGGTTGTAGTCTGTCTTCACGTGCACACATGAAGAACAAGTCTATTGATGTTTTATTACAAGAGCCACCACTGGGCTCCTGGTAGGCTCAACACTGGATTTCAGCTCAGGTCATGATCTCACGGTTCGGGACTTGAGCCCTGCAATAGGGCTCTGCACTGTCAGCTTGCGATTCTCTCTGCCTTTCTCTCTGTCCCTCCCCTGCGTGTACTCGCTCTCTCTCTCTCTCTCTCTCTCTCAAAATAAATAAATAAACTTTAAAAAAATTTAAAAAAATTAAGTGACCCACCACGGTGTTTGATACCTCTTTTCTGAAACAAAGTGATTCATAGAGTGTTAGAACAGACGGACGTATTAGAGTAGTGCAGTTAAGTGCTCACATTCAATCAGAAGAGCATAGAGCCCTGCGGAGGTTCCCAGGAGCACCCAAGTCAATCCGAACGTGGGGGGCAGAGTGCACGACAGTACTATGATTTGTACTACAGTACGTTTCTCCTCGTGACTTGTTGCCTTACCTTGTTATAGTCTGTCTTAAGTGTATAATTCAGATATAAGGAAGGAAGGTGTTCTGATTTGGATTTATCCCAGGAACCCTGATTACAGACACTGTTCTTTGCTCGTAAGTATCATCGCTGTATCTAATTTGAATAGACACTTTCCAGAATGTAGAGTTTTAACCAGAGTCAGCTATGTTACTTATTGAGTAGTATGTCTTGTCTATCTTAAGTTATGACAGAAGAAGTTGTGTCAATTTTCTTATTTCCCCAAGAAATATAAAGATATATTTGGAAATTTTATTTTCCGTCTTAAAACAGTGCAAGAAGACACAAGGTTGGTTTTGCTGTTGTTGTTCTCTTACTGTTTGGGTTGTTTTTGTTTTTCCAGTGGTGGAAGCAAGAGTGGGGGGAGACATCTTAAATTTATCTTTCCTTCCTAACTAAGCAAAAACAAAGCTTCAGTTTTCAGCCTCAATTCACTTCAGATCTTTTACCCCAGTCCCACTGACACTGTCACTTCAAAATCACAGCATAATGCAGCGCACTGTTTTCCAATGTCACTAAAACAAAAGCTTTATTGAATAAGTATGTGTGAAAATGGCTGCAAACAAAAACATCTCCACAGGCAGCACCTGATTGGCTCACAGCAACGCTCTCCATTGTCATATCAGAGCTCAGCAAGTAACTTCCTAGCATCTCGGGCTAACTTTTCTTTCAAAGTGGTTTGTCTTTTTCAGAAGAAGAAAACAAACAAAGAAAATTAGGATAAATATTTTCCAAGCCAAACATGGGAATAAACTGCTCTTCTCAATTATGAGAAGATAGATGGTGAAGATATATAGTTGCCTGATACCTCTTCTTCCTCTCTACATTCTTTTTAATACAGTTTTTGAAGGTGACTTCCTCCCTTCGTAAAATCTCCAGGGACCAGTGCTACAGTTTTCCTTTTAGCTAAGGAATAAACACGGTTGCATCTGTTTAACTACATATTTTATGAACATTGAATCTCTACCTAATAGAGAATTACAGACTTCTTTTTTCTCCTCACCCTTGTATCTCAGCTTTGCCATATCCCATGGCAAAAAAAAAAAAAAAAAAAAAGACTGCAATAATACAAAACTCAGTGCTACTGTGGTAGCCAAGTCACAGCCAACACAATTGTGCTAAGGTCTCTATAATTTCCTATTTTCTCTCATTTTCCCTCTGCTTCCAGGGCAGCCATTCTCCTAAGTGTTTAGGGCCCTAAAATCTGGAATCTCACGAATTACAATTAGTTTTCCTTTCCTCCACCTCAGCAGCTGTCCCAGCAGCAGCCGAGCCACTCTGTGTCAGACGTGGCCTGAGTTGCCTCTAACTGCTCATGGGGTCATGCTGCCAGGAAGACTGTCCACTGAGTTCCGCCCGAGCCGAGTTCGAATTTCTGTGTTTTAGGGATCTGTGTCTTGTCATCCTGTTGTCACCTCGTATTTTAGGTTGCTTAGAGAATAGCTTCAAAAATCATCTGTGATAGAAACAATCTGATATGAATGAATATCTGTTTTTCCAGTGAGTTATCTAACAAGATTTCTAGATGCAAAAGCTGACTTTATAAAGGCTACATGAAAAGTGCTTCATGTGTGGTTATTTCCAACTCATTAAACATCTGTAGAAAAATATACAAATGCCTTCAAAGTAATGGCTGAAAAGAATCCATTCAGGCTTTTGAGGCAAGAGAAAAAGAGTGGGATATTATAAATATGGGGAAAGCTAAGTGCTATTAACTACGATCAGGTGCTTAATCTACAACAAGAGATAATACTTCCAAAAATATAGACTTCGCTACCGATCTTACATAGAGTTCATGAAATTTACCCTTAATGTTTGTTCATTCATCCAGCCAGTCACTTATTCATTCCACAATTATTTATTGAGCATCTACAATGTGTCAGGCACTGAACATAAATCTGGAAAAATAACAGACAAAGCTCCTGCCTTTCTGAAGTTTACATTCTAGTGAGGGAGAAAAAAAATTAAAATTACAGATATAAAATAGAGAGAAGTCGCAGTAAGTACTAAAAACAAAAATAAAGCAGAGTCATGGGACTAGAGATAAGGAAACACTATTTTCGATAGGTGATCAGGGAAGGCCCCCTGGAAGAGGTAGCCTTTGAGTAGAAAACTGAATAAAGAGAAAATATGAGTCATGCAACTGACAGGGTTGAGAAAGAGGAATTGAAATGTACAACCCTAAGCAGGAAATGGGCTTGGAATGTTTGTGTAACAGCAAACATGTAGGAGTAGAGAGGAATGAGGAGGATAAATTTGAGGTAAGAGAAAGGGGCTTGAAGGCCATAGGAAGGATGCTCAATTTTATATTAAGTGTGTTGGAAAGCCCCTGGAGAATTCTAAGGCTCAGGGGAGACATGATCTAATAATAGACACACACACTCACACAAACACTCACACACACACACATACACACACACACACACACACACACACACACAAGTTCTCCGAACATTCCTGTTTCCAACACACAAGGATTTGTTGGCATTTTATGCTCTCCATGGGCTATTACCTTGAGCATTCAGTGATACCAATTTCTGCCCTTCAATTTTTTGAATGTTTGTTTCCTTCAACAGAGAAAACAGAACAAACAAAAGGGTCAAGGGGAAAGACCATTACAATCATTTATAGCATCTTCTCACACATGTTCTCACTTGGACCCCCTACAAACTCTGTTAGGAATACAGAGGAGTTCCTCTGTAAGGAAACTGTGGTTGTCCTTATTTTATACATAAAAAGCAAAGAATTACATTTCCTTGAACAATGACACATCAGTGGAGAGCGGAAGAGCTAAGGCTGCAATTTAGATAAGCTACTGCTGAGTCCAAGGCTCATTCCTATACACAAGACAGTCTCTCAAAAGAAAATTAAAATTATTCCTCCACCTCCTTCCATATCTCATTCAACAAAAGCTAAAATTGGACAGAAGTATAAGAATTCTCATTTTGGAAAAACTAAACTCATTGTGAAATGAGATGAGAGCAGGTATATTGTATTGTTCTCCTAGGACCAGAACTATGATATTTTAAATATACCTGATAACACCTTGCAAAATCTTGAGTAAACACATCCACAGTACTGCTGACTGACTAATTGAAAGAGAGGGAGGAAGGGAGAGAGTAATACTATTTTGGAATAAATAACTTTCTTGTGGGAAAGGTATATATTAAAGGTCTGCATTCAGAACCACTTTTATGACTAGGTCATTGGGATTTCTGTTCAACATATATTGAGTACCAAATAAGTGCTTAATATACTTTGTGAGATACTGGAATTACACAGATTAATCAGACCATGTTATTTTTTTAATATTAAGAATACGAGGGGTGAATAGAGGAAATAACATTTTGGGTATGACTCAATAATTTTGCTCACCATTTCCCTTTTCCTGTCCTTGCCAATCCCTCCATCCCTGAAATCTTTACTTAAAGCCCACTAGGGCCTTTTTCCATTTTGCTATTACAATTCTACCTCCCAACCCATCCAAACTCCATTTCATCCCTTCTTTACCTTAAAAATAATTAGGGGAACAATTCTGTGAAGTAGACTGTTATCTCTGCCTAAATAGATCCTTCATTCTCCAGTTGGTAGAACGATGAACAAAAATTTCTCAAAATAGCCTCTGGCCACAGGAGAGGAGCTTCCCAGAGTCAGTGATTCTGAAAGTTTCTCTTAGATAGCCAAAGGTGGCAAGAAGATATTGAAGCCCCACTAGACTAGCTATATCATGGGGTCATAGTGAAAATGTCAGTGACGGAGGAGGAAACTCAAACCCAAAGAAGCAACTACACCAGTAGAAGCCAGAAAAAGCAGACCAGGGGTATTCTAAATGTGTCTTTTTGTGGTATTTTTAAAATTCTGAAGACATTGATACAAAACATTTGAAACTAATAAAAATAACTTTATAGACACTCTGGAATTCATTCAGAGATCTACAGAAGCCAAGCAAACACCCAACGAAAAAAATCACACACACAAAATAGTGGCAAATTTCATGGCGCTTTTATTCATGCTTGTCCCCCACCAATCTGGGGGTAGAAGCAGTCTAATCAGTCTCCAGTTCCATTCAGTGACCTGAAGAGAACCAAGTGGGAACAGTTTGAAACTTTCTAACCTGACTCTAAGCTGCATGAGCTTAGGGACTGTTCTATGTGTCCCACAACTTAAAGCACAGATGGACTAAAGTAACTCAGATCTCCGACCAGCAACATCTGCAGAAAGCAACGGTCATGACTTATAAAACTGCAAGGATTCTACAGACCCACAGACAGACACTCAAGGCAAGACATTAAGGGTGTGGGAAACAAAAGTTTTGGATCTGAAAAAACATAACTGAATGGAAAAATATACAAGAGGGGTTCAACAGTTACTCAGACAAGAAGTAAAATGATTCAGTGAACTTGAAGATAGGTCATTTGAAATTATAGAATCTGAATAGTATAAAGAAGAAAAAAATGAACTAAATAAAGTACACAGATTCTAAAGGACTTGTGGGAAACCATCGAATAGACCAGTATACACATTATGAGAGTTTTAAGAGGAGAAGAGAAAGAAAAAGTTGTAGAAAGCTTATTTAAAGTGATGATTGCTCAATACTTTCCAAATTTGACAAAAGACATGGATATGCATATCCAAAAAACTCAATGAACTCCAAGCAAGAATAAATTCGAAGAAATGACATCAAGACACATTCTAATCAAGCTTTTAAAAGACAAAGACAAACACAGAATTTTGAATGTAGCGAGGAAAGTGACTTGGCACATACAAGAAATTTTCAATAAGCTTGTCAGCAGGTTTCTCAGCAGAAACCTGGCAGGCCAGAAGGCAGTGGGATGATATACTTAAAGTACTGACAGAAAAAAAAAATCAACCTAGAATTTTCTATCTACTAAAACAGTCCTTCAAAAATGAGGGAGAAAATAAGACATTGTCAGATAAACAAAAGCTGAGTGAGTTTATTACCACTGGACCTGCCACTAGAAATGCTAAAGGGAATCCTTCAAATTGAGATGAAAGGCTGCTCAACCGTAACTCAAAACTATATGAAAATATCAAGCTCTTTGGTAGAGGTCAATATACAGACCAATATAAAAACCTCTTGAGATCAACATTAATAAAAAGTTACCAATGTATAGTGAAATCACTTGTCAAATGAACACCATCTCCACTCAAAGAGTTATATATAGTGTTAAAACCACAAATGATATAAAGGTGTTTCTCACTTAAAATTTGTCTTCTAAAATTTCATAATACTCTGGAGGAGTTAGAAAATGGTAGTAAATAAAGCAAAGTTTATACTGCACAGAGAATTACTGAACAAATGTGATGCAAACAGACCAGTGTTAGTATTGATAAAGTAACCCTGCATTGAATTTTCCATCTATATCTCATAAAAACAAAGAAAATGAAGATGAACTGCAAATGCTTTCTTTGAAACAAAATTATATAATATATGGCTATTAATGAAAAGATTGGATGAAATTTCAGGGAGAAAGCTTATAATGCTCTCCTAAAGTTATCAAACAAAAAATGATCTTACCTGATGATAACATAATTACAGTAATATATTTGGCTTTATGCCTATCTCCTTGGTATTTCTCCTAGTAGTAAAGATTCAAAAACAATTAAGTCAGGGCACCTGGGTTGACCAGTCGATTAAGCATTTGACTTTGGCTCAGGTAATGATCTCACAGTTTGTGAATTTGAGGCCTGTGTCAGGCTCTGAGCTGTCAGCACAGCTGTAGCCTGCTTCAGATTCTGTGACTCTCTCTCTCTCTCTTCCCCTCCCCTGCTCATGCTCTGTCTCTGTCTCTCTCTCAAGAAAAAATGAACACTAAAAATTTTTTTAAAAACACAAAAAAATTCAGCCACTGAAGAAAATTTTTAAAAAAATAAAAAATGGGCACCTGGATGGCACAGTCAGTCAAGCATCTGACTCCTGATTTTGGCTCAGGTCATGATCTCAAGGTGGTAAGATTGAGCTCTGTAGGGGTTTGTGCTGGACAGAGAGCTTGCGTAAGATTCTCTCTCTCTCTCTCTCTCTCTCTCTCTGCCGCTCCCCTGCTTGCACTCTCTCAAAAAAAAAAAAAGCACCTTAAAATTTAAGAGATGAAATATATACTAAAAGATTATTTTTAAAAGCTCAAATAATTTTAGGTAATTTCATTTAATTGTCTTCGTTTGTATATTTTTTTATTTTTAAATCATACATTATGTATCACTTTAATTTTCTATGTTAGAGTATATACATAATATAGATACATTTATAAATTTAAATTTTACTTATCCTTTATAATGTTTAGAAATGCTTGTATTTGAGATGCACTAAATATTTAGTTTTATTACTTTTTATTTAAAATACTGATTGATGAACATTTGTTTTATAAAATGCAGTGAGCAAAATAAATCCTGGTCTATGATCCTTACACTCTAAACTGATGATTGCTATGTCCTAGAAAAAGTGAAACAGATAGACATATGAGATGATTTCAATATAATGTCTGAGTGATCTGAGGACTCAGAACCATATGGTGACACCAAAAAGTCAGGAACACGCTATGAAGTAGACTCAATGCATTATTACTTTTTGGGGTCCTAGTTCATATTATAGCAAATATATTAACATGCTACCACACATCACAAATGAATGTAATTTTTATACAACTCAAATATGTAATATTGGAGTTGAGTTGCAATAGCAGTTGATTGGTTGATATAATGACATGCCATATTCTTAAGTAATTAAACATTTATTCATCTCAAGTTTGCAGTTTTTATCCCTCCCTTTGCTAAATTTTATAGTAGTTCTTTATTGATCCCATAGGCATTTTCCCTGCACCAATACAACTAGAGGTGAAAGTCACTCTGGGAAGGATTCTTAGAAAAGGAGTTAAGATGCTTGAGATGACTTCTGCAGAATAAGTTTTGAAATAGTGATTCAAGATTAGGAGAGTTATTCAAGGTCAAAGGAACAGAATGACCAAAAGCACTGAGTGTTATAAAAGTGAGATGTGCACTTAGGTGCCTGGGTGGCTCAGTCAGTTGAGTCTCCCACTTCTGCTCATGTCATGATCTCCTGGTTGGTGAGTTTGAGCCCCGTGTCAGGCTCTGTGCTGACAGTTCAGAGCCTGGAGCCTGCTTCAGATTCTCTGTCTCCATCTCTTGCTGCCCCTCCCCCACTCATGCCCTGTCTCTCTCTTCCTCTGTGTCAAAAATAAACATTTTAAAAAAATTTTTTTGTAAAGTGAGATGTGCCCAGACAAGCTACATGCTTTTCCATGTTACTGAAATGAAAAGTCATGTAAAGGGGGTTGGAGGAAGGGTGTGAAAAGCTTCTTATGAGAGGCCTGAGACTAGCCTACCAGAGGCTTCCACTGAGCTACTTTATGCAGTGGAATGACAAGGCCAAGTATTCATATTGCCCACCTTGGCAGCTAAATAAAGACGAATTCAAGGCAGTAAGTTAAAAGGCAAGAACATGAATTAAAATACTGTTGCCATATCTCAGGACAACAGTCTCCAAAGATGGGTGGCATGGGATGTACTTCTCTCAAGGAGAGTAGTAGACAATTTATTTAGAGGGAAGAGGAATTGAAATTCTATTTCTAATGGCTTTTATATTATCCTTCAAAAAATCTCACCTTTTGGCATTCATTTTAGAATGTATAAAATTATACATTTTATGATGTATATAATAAACTAATATACCGGTTCACTTGTAAGTGATATAAAATAGAAGCCAAGACTCAAAAAGGTGTATCAGTGGGGGAACTGAAAAACAAAGGCTCAGAGACACCATTGTTCTATGTAAGACTGACAAAAGCCTGTTCTAAGCCGCAGAGAAATACAGATAAAATTGTGAAATGTTTAGGAGGTAATGGCATCAGAGTGCGCTGCTTGGTTGAATGCAATGTTTATAGTTGTCACACATATGCATAGGAACATTCCTACGTGTTAGTCAGAAAGCAAGGCTCAAAGTGAGTCCAGGGTGACGAGGTGAGGCAGAGTAAAGCAGCTCTATAAAATAGAAATTAGATCAGTGGAAGGTGGAGGTATTCCAGTAGCAAATTAAAAGCAGATGGGGAAATACACTATGTGAAAATTCTTTCTGCTATGAATCAAAAAATACTTTTTGATGGGAATATGGAAACAAGAAAAATTGTCCCGCATTGGAGCATAAAATATTTAGGTTAGCTAACAGAAAGAACCTCGTCAGTAGTCATTGCTATAACCCAGGTGTTAACACAGAAAGAAATCATTTGTACTTGCTATGGTGTGAAGGTTCATTCTGTGTATGTGTGGAGGACACGTTGAAATATCTTCTCTTAGTTTAGTGAATTTCTCAGCTGTGAGAAAGTTTACATGGTAGGTTTAATACCCCCTAAATTAGAATCTTCCTTTCTGTAGCTTATCATGCATGGACATCTTAGTTAACTCTTCGATAATTCAGGCTTATATGCCATACAAAGTAAATGATTATAGATACTTAGGAAGGACACGTTTAACGACTGCAGAATAGAGGACGAGACATTTTGCAGAAATCACACATGTTTTGATCCAGTTATCAAAAACTCTAGTTTCTGTAGGAATTAGGGTATGTGTCCAAGCAATATTAAATGCTCTGATATCATCAGGGTGAAAACTATGGGCTCACCCTGAAGTGATTAGTAGATGTAGCTGCCTCTGCTATGATTCAGGACTAACAAAAGTAGTCACACACACAAAATACATTCCCCAGTGATTTGCTCTCACACAGTCTAATATTCTCACGACCAGGTGTATTTTAGTTAGAAAACAAAAACAAGGGCTTCATCTTCTGAAGGTCACTGTTAAACTGTACATTACCCTGAAAAAGAAGAAAGGCCTTGGAAATTATCTTCCTTCTTATCATTTAACATATCAACGTGGGTAACTCATTCCCATCAGCCAGTTGTAAACTCAGGAGGCATAGAAGCCCAGCCTTGAGAAGATAAGATAATGAGGGATAGGTAAGCTTAGGGAAACTTTAGCCTCCTTTTTCACAACAGCCAACAGAACAGGCCTTGAGCAAATTACTGTGAGCTCTTCACTCAGTATATTCTAAGTTTACAAAGACCATAAGATAAGTAAACCTGTAAAAGATGAATGTATATATAGCAGAAACTCAACTAAGAGCACAGCTTTCATATATATTCTTTGTATTCTGGGGTTTTTTTTTGAACTTTTTCATTTTTGTTTTTGTTTTTTAGAGAATGAGAGAGAATGCAAGTGGGGGAGGCACAAAGGGAGAGGGAGAAAGAGAATCTTAGCAGGCTCCACACTAAGTGTGGATCACTCTGATGTGGGCTGGATCTCACAACTGGCTGTGAGACCAGGACCTGAGCCAAAATCAAGAGTCAGATGCTTAACAGCCTAAGCCACTCAGACACCCCTATGGTTTGTATTTTGAAAGAATTTAAGACTAATCTAATTTTTACAATAATAATAATTTAATATTAGTATTAAGTATTAATATCACGAATGCCATTAATTATGATATATTATAAAATGATCATATAATTTTAATTACAGTATAATTATGTTATATAGTGGTATGTTATAGTTGTGTTATACAGATATCATATTATTATACAGGCAGTATAACAAATATTGAATATCTAGAGAACAGAGTCCGGTATAAAGTTTAAGTTAATTTTCTTTAAATTTGTGATCTTAAAAAGTTATGCAAATTTATTTGTATTTTGTAAAGTGTATGTTGATATTGAATATGCTGATGGGGAACTTAGAATGTAATAAAGTTGTTTTTCTATGAAATTTATTAGCTTTTGGTACCACATATAGACAGCTAACTACACCAGAGACTGTGTGTTCCCTACACTTCCTCATTTCATTCTCACAAAATTTGCTTTACAGATGAGAAAGAATGAGGTTCAAAGAGGCAAAAGTCACATGGCCAACATTGCTCAAACAGGAAGCAGCATAGATGGAATTTGAACCTAGATCTAAATGTTCAAAGATCCTTCTTGGACTGACTGTGGAATTATTAATTTCATACATATCACCTCTCATGTTTCGAAAGTGTGTAATGTCAGAGGGGAAAGCACAAATTGATATCAATTGGATACAGCTATTGCTTTCAAGGAGATTATAGGCTAATTGGAGAATGAATGTATAAAAACATGTAGACATATTAAATAAATATACATATACAAAGATACAAACTATAAGTTTGAGTTGAGGGGTCCATGATTGTGCTAATGAATTTGAGCCTTTTATCTTCCATCTTGTATAAATTTACAGGCTCTTTTGTGGTAGAGACTATGGCATATTCTGTTCACTGCAAGGGCACAGATTTCTGAACACAAGGGCAAGTGGTAGAATAGGTCCAGTATAACACTCCTAATGAATGGAGTTGTATTTCTGGCATGGTAACATATTACTGACTGTGTGAGTGTGGATCTTTTGAGAAACCAAGGCAGATTGTGACATGCAAAATTTGGGGGTTAAACTTTTCTCTGGGTAAAGCGGAAAGGAACAGGAATAAGCAGGACAAGATCTCCGATCATATGTCTGGTCTGATACTTGTGAACAGACCGAGCAAAGGGAAGTTGGATAAGAGGCCTCCCAGATTGCAGGGCAGTTCTGAGAAATGATCAGTCAGGTCAAAGGAAGATGTCCTGAGTCTCAGGGAGCAGGTCTGCACCAACGTCCTCCCCATTCTCAGCCACGGTGGGAGCATCCAGGGAGTGCGTGGTCTTGGAGGTCACAGTGGGAGCAGCTGGGGCAGCTATCAGCTCTGGTCCAAGCAGTAGTCTCTTCTCTTGAAGGAGACGTGAGCTGTACATATCCATGGTTGCCACATCTTAGAATCGAGCATGCAACAAGGAACTATAAAATGACGCCTTTTAGTGTCCTAGCATACTTAACAGCTCTTCTGATGGGAGGTGGGTAGACCTGAAGCAGAACCCTGCTATCTACTCAAGGCTAGACCACTGAACCTGCTATAATACACTGTGTGTGTGTGTGTGTGTGTGTGTGTGTGTTAAGTTTATTTATTTTGAGAGAAGGGTGGGGGAGGGTCACAGAGAGAGATGGAGAGAGAGAGAATACCAAGCAGGCTCTGCATGATCAGCACAGAATCTGAAATGAGGTTCAAATTCATGAGCAGTGAGATCATGACCTGAGCTGAAATCAAGAGCTTGGCACTAACTGAGCCACCCAGTGGCACCTCCATAGTATGTTTTAACCAAGACAAGAATCCTCTGTTTGTCTTTTGGAAAATACTCAAACTCTTTTCTGAGAATCAAAAGGTACTTGGTGGCAAAACAGGATGTTATGGGCATAAGAGAGTCACGAAAGAAGAAACAGAGGCAAGTCACTGCTGTGGGGCACTAGTGCTCACTGGCCAAGAGGGTGATTGAGCATGTTACTGGCTGACCCACACCTTAAGGAACCAGCTTGTTTGGACCTCGATGGAGCCGGCCTGGTGTCTTATCTACACATTGTCATATGCAAAAGTTTACCTTTATTGATGACCTATTGATGACACCACTTTTTTCCTAGATCCATGAATCCAGTGAGATATTAATAGCCATCCCCATTCCATACACCATTATAAATGACCACCCACACCTGCAAAGAGCCTGCAGTTTACAGACATATTTCGAATAGGTGAAACTTGTGAGACAAGATACATGCACATCATATGAACGTGACAGCTAAATTTTGTTGAACAGTTAATGCTGGACAGTGATGCCAGGATGTTACAGTGAATATAGTATTTAATCAATAGAGCAGAACTTTGCAATGCCATTATTCCTCTCATTGTATAGTTCAGGAAACTAATAATAATCCAAGTAAGGGACTCCCCTAAGATCAAACAGCTACCAAGGGAAAGAATAGGCTGGTATTATTTAGCTACCATTTACTTAATGAATTTCTAACTGCAATACACTGTAGTGAGTTCTTGGATGGATGGATGGATGGATGGATGGATGGATGGAGTATATACAGTGTCTCTCACTATCCCTCACTCTCTCTCTCTGTATGTGTGTGTATATATATTACACACACACACGTGTGTGTGTGTGTGTGTGTGTGTGTGTGTGTGCATTCAAGTATTCCTCAAAACCTGTGGCTTGGGGTCTATTGTGCCATCACACTCAGAGAGACTAACTTGCCCAAGGTCAAACAGCAAATACATTGTTTAGCCAAAATCCAAACCACAACTGTTTCACTCCAAAACCAACATTCATGGGGCACCTGGATGGCTCAGTTGATTAAGCGCCTGACTTCAGCTTTGGTCATAATCTCATGGCTTGAGAGTTCAAGCCCTGTTCAGGCTCTGTGCTGACAGCTAGCTGAGAGCCTGGAGCCTGCTTCAGATTCTGTGTCTCCCTCTCTCTCTGCCCCTCCTCTGTTCGTACTTTGTCTCTCTCTCTGTCTCTCAAAAATAAACATTTATAAAATTTGTAATAAATTATTTTTAAATCAACATCCATTCTATTGCATGGCAGTACCAAATCTCGTAAGTAATTGGTGAGTTCTCAGCCACTACCTAAGGTTGCAAACCAATGTCTACACTGAACCATTTAGCAAAGAATATAGAGCTTCTAAAGAGAAGTTGATGCTGTGAAGTTATCCAGGTGGCTGTCATTTTTAAGTCTAAAACATAGTCACATGGGGCACCTGAGTGGCTCAATGGGTTAAGCATCTGACTCTTGTTTTCCACTCAGGCCATGATCTCATGGTGTCATGAGTTTGAGCCCCACATCCAGCTCTGTGCTAACTCTGCAGAGCCTGCTGGGGATTCTCTCTCTCCCTCTCCTTTTCTTACTTCTGCCCCTCCCCAGCTCTCCCTCTCTTGTCTTTCTCTAAATAAATAAATAAATAAATAAATAAATAAATAAATAAATATTATTTAAAACACTCTCGCAATCCTGATAGTTCAGTAGATCCTGTCATATAACAAAATCTGAGTCTTCATATTTTAACCTGGGAAAACTTGAAATCTACAGAAAGCATATCAAAATCATGTTTTCTTGTGATTCACTTCCCTAAAAAGTAAGAAATAAAAGGGGAAGATATCCCTGAATAAACTACCAAATTATTGACAAAACCTAAAACCTTTAGACATGAATTGGCCAATTGTTCTTATTTAGTAATGTTGGTTCACTGAGATTGAATATATTCACTGAATTCAATTCAACAAATATTTATTGAGCACATATTACATAAAATCTATTGCCAAAACCTGGGAGAGAAGCTCAAAGATTAGCATGGCAGGGCCTCTGACTCCAAGGAACTCTGTAATTTTATACAGGATAAAAGCCATGTACAAATGGTAACAAAAGAAGGCAGAATTTGAAAGCTGCCAAAATACCAGTACCCACAATGTATCCAGGGAAGACAGAAGACAGATACTAGCTCTTGCTAGAGGAATTATAGGTTTCAAGGATGTAAGCCCGACTCCTGGTACCAAAATCTGTATCAATTATCAATTACTATATAACACATAACCCGTCCCCCCCAAATTCATGGCTTAAGCAACATTTGTCATCTCAAAGGTTTCTGTCACACATCCTGGTGGAGCTTGACCAGATGGCATTGCCTCAAGATTCCTCACAAGGTTGCTATCAAAGTGTCATCTGGGGTGTAGGGTCTTCTGAAGGCTCTTCTGGACGACAGTCTGCTTCTGACACTCATGGCAGGATTCAGTTCCTCTCAAACTACTGGACTGAGAGCCTCTGATCCTTCCTGGCCGTTGGCTGAAGGCCTTCCTCAGAACTTGCCATCAAAGCCTTGCCACGGGATAGCTCCCAGGAGGGGAGTTAGCTTCCCTCTGAGCGCAAATGAGAGCAAGAATGAACAATATCTAAATCGCAGTCTTTGCATAAACTATTCTGACAGGTGACATCTCATCCTTTTGCTCTACTCTATTCATTAGCAACGAGTCCTTCAGTCCAGCCCACGCTCCGTGGGTGCCATGAATACCAAGAGGCCAGATCACTGGAGCCATCTCAGAGGCTGCATGCCACAGTATACCTTAAAGGACAGAGAGAAATTCAACTGGTAGAAATGCAAAGAGTTGAGGATCACTGGTTTCCAGAAGAGAATGCACACATATGCAGAGCTGAGTACATGTATAGAGCTTTGTTTCAGAAGAGCAGGTAGCTACCCCAGTTTTGTAAAAACCTGAAGGCGTGATGTGTATTCGAAAAGAAGTCTTAATAAAGTAGGTCAGAGGTAAACATTGTCGTGCTAACAAGTTAGAGCTTCCTTATTTTAAATTTGGGAAACTGTTTAATTTTTTTCAACATGCCACTAACAGAATCAGGCATGCTTCCAGAAACCTAGTTGGGAGGTCCCGGGAAAGACAGACTTGAAGTACAAGACGTTGCGTGGAGGCAAAGGCTACTTTAAGGAAGCTACCCCAAAAGACAAAGAGAGACTCTCAGGTCTCAAACTTGAACAGGCCAGTAAGAGGGGGACAGGAGGGCTGCACTACATAGCAGAGCCACGCTTTACTGCGCATTTCCTATAAAGAAAATTTTTTCAACTTCTGATTCTCAAAATACCTAATATTATATGGATTTTCAAAGGTTTTTCAGTTTCTATTATTCTTTCCCCTAACTCTTTCATGCCCTGCTTCAGGGCAACTGTTACCTATTGAATGTCATGCTAGCAAAAACATTTGATCTGAACCTTGCCCATTTGGCCCCTGCTGCCTCAAAGAAGGAAACATATGACCTGTCTTTGATCACACTTTTTTCCTAAAATGAAAACATCCTCCAATATGTGATTCTTATAAAAGGTGAGTGTTAAAATTCTGGGATAAACCACATTTAAGCCCAGGGACTCAGTTAAAGTTAATGAAAACACACTGGGATGAGAGAAGCTGTGTCAAACCTTCATGGATATTTAATTCTTTTGCAAACATCAGAAAACCTGTCCAGCCTCAATATAGACAAAAGCTGGAATGAGCGCTCAATTAGTAGCAGTTTCTCGGCATTTTGTCCAATTATCTAATAAAGAAAAAGAGAACCTCGGTACATAAATTTGCTCCATTATGGAAGTAACCTTCAGTGAGTACGCCAGTCAGCTTTATTATTCAAATCATCAGTGTGATGCTTGTAAAACATAACAAAGGCAGCTCTTTAATGATAAATATTACAATACAGCTACTTTTCACATGCCCCCCCCACACACACACATTGTGAACCACTCGCTGAAGTGTAAATAAGAGACAACCAAGTGACAATTCAGGTACAAGAAAAATAGACAAAACCCAAAACAAAATGGATTATCCAGTTACCACTCTGACATTATTGCCGCTTTTAGGGAACAGCTGACTTTAGTCATCTGTTTCCATCATCTGTTCTATTTTCTTTTACAGACTTTTGCGGTAGAACTTTTCACAAAAGATCCTGGGTAAACATCAGAGATAGATAAAAGTCTAGAGGCAATCCTTCAAGTTAGTCCCCCTTCCCTCTTTAATTTCAAGGAGGGATGCAGTTCTTAGGAGGGTCCATTCTTTGACAGATCATTCTGAGGCAGAGACATGAGACTCTAGGGCATCGACAAGGTCATTGCCATGTTCACCCCAGTGCTGCAGGCTGAGAGCAAACGGATGAAGGCCCAGAAACAGTTTAAGAGATAAGCTGGGAGGACATAAGCCGGGGTCAGGGCTTCTGGAAATTTAAAAGCAGACACATATCACCAGAAGAATTACCATTAGCACTACTCACATACATTCTTGTATTGGCTCCTTACCTTTGGACACATTTTTTTCCCTCTTGAACACAAAGAGCAAGCTGCACACATTCCAGCAGCTTCCTGCAGTCAGACTCGCCTGATTGGAACAGATAACTTGTACAGAATCCCTGTCACCTTTGCAAACTCCTGGCTTCCATTTCCGATACCCATTTCTCGCCAATGCTCCCTGATTCACACCCAGCAAACCCCTCATATTCCAGACATCACAATACAAATCATGCACCTCCATTTTCAGTAGCACCTGGTAGAAGACTTTCTTCTTAATTGCAAAGAGCATTTGACTTTCCCCAAGATCCTTGAGATCCACCATATACCTGGCCTCGGCTTTACTTATAACCACGATGTGAAATCCCCCTCTTCTCTTGTATATAAATACCTCCTTGAGCACATTCTAAGTAGCATTACTCTAAGGGACTCAGGAAATGCCACAAAATGGCATGCTCTCTGAAACTGCAACATCTATTCAGAATCTCACAAGTCATCAAGCTGCAATCCAGTGGCACTGAAACAGTCATCCTGCTTAAATAATGCTATTTTATTAACTGCTCAAATGGCATTATTTTCAGCAATTGCGCCCACAAATTTTCTGACAACCTAGGATCTCACATTCACTCACACTAACATAACGAATGTTATGCAATGACTGGGAACGATTTTTAAGATGTGGCATAATTTCCCTAGATTTTGGAGTAACTCTGCACCCTGGCATCATAGGTGTCTATGACCCCCAGCTTTGAGAAGGACACTTGTGATTTAGTTTCAGGTGACGTTCTATTTTCAGGTGGAGGACAGAAGCCCATGGACTCCCCACTCTCCATCCTCTGAAGAAGATGCTAACTATGTTCGTTTTTACCTAGTCTATGAATCTGGTCACCTTAAGAAATACATTAAAATACAGAGCCAAGAATCAGAGTCATGTGCAATGGCTCCCTTACTTAATTCCCTAACTCACCATCATGCAGACATTTCCAGAAAGCATATGCCACCTTGTTTGTAAGCCACACTTCACAGTTAACATATGATCCTCCTTCAAAATGTTGTCAGGTAATTCTATTCTCTAGCAAAGTAGATGAAATAATAAAGATAGTTACTCACACATGAAGGATTTTCCTCAAGGGCAATCATCTTAACAAGGATTTTTTTTTTCAAAATTAGCTAATCTGCAGTTCTATTAAAACACTGTGACTCTAGTCCTGCTCTCCTCACTTCAGAAAAAGAAAAGTAAAGACAGATTCCCATTAGAGGAAAAGCTTAAAAGGCTAAAAAATCCAGACAAATTCTCAAATATTCTAAAATGACATAAAGGTACAAACACATTTGGTCCTCACTACATACCAACCTAAGATTGTGATTTCACTAATTATCCCGACATTTCTAATATGGACAATTATTTCAAAATTTTTGTAGAGAGCAAGCATTTAATGAAGCTTCCTTAAAAAGTCCCCCAATTAGAAATGCACCTGCTGAAGATGGATTATGTTTAATCAAATGACAATTGGTACTTGGGAGCTGAAGGTAATGTTAGCACTCAGCTGGTCACCAATAGGCTTTCTCTTTTCACAAGAAATACTCTTTAAGCATTAATGAATTTCAATTGCTTTTTTTGTTGTCATAACTTAACATTTTAGGTTTGTTTTTGCAAGGAATAATATCTAAATTGGAGTTCTGATACATGCTGTGAATATCATTCATGAAGACCAATGCCCATGGCCACATCATGTTACTGTTTCATGTAACAGTGATTGTTTTTAACTTTTTTTCTCTTCTACTGAAACTGTCTTTGTTCACAGATGATGTGCTTTTCTATGTAAAAATCCAGAAAATTAAAAAAATAAAGTTTAAAAAGTCTGGAACTACTGAAGGATTATAGCAAAGTTGTAGATGCAAAAGTCAGTCACTTTCCTATACATCAGCAACGCATAAGTGAAATTTGAAATTAAAGCACAATGCCATTTACATTAGTACTCAAAAGAAATTGAATATAGTAAATCCTTGGTTTGCAAGCATAATTCATTCTGGAAATATGCTTGTAATCCAAAGCCCTTGAATAGCAAAGCAAGTCTCCCCACAAGAAAAAAATGTTTCTTATTTTTAATGGCATTGGCTAATGTAAACTGGGGCCTGTTGCATGCTAAGATCTTTAGATATATTTAATCTTCACAAGGTGGTATTATTGTCTTTAATTTTACAGATGAGAAAGCTGAAGCTCAGGGAACGAGTAGGGAGCAGTGTTGGGATTCGGTCCCATCTGGTCACAAACCTCACATTCCCTTTTCTATTCCACTCTGCCTGCATGAAGAACACTTTAAAACTCAATCAGGCATTTAAAGAAAGGGAAGTAGAGTAGTGCCAAAGATTACATTTCCCTATGCTTATCTGCAAAGAGCTTCAGAGTTAGCCAAAGTTTTTTCATCTCATTTGTGGAGTTAAATCCAAACGAATCCTGTGCAGTAAGCAGGTGACGACACAAACATATAGACATAAATATGCACACTGACACACATATCCATAGAAGTAAATTTTCAGAAGTAATAAATAGCTGAATAAATAGATGTGTCATAGCACCAGCATTTTTTTAAAGTAATTTTCAAGAACATACGAAGTACTCAGTACTGTGCTAGGTATTGTGGCAATTAAAAACAGATGTAGACATCCCAATGTGAAACTGATAACATTGACAGGGACACAAAGAAATCAAAGGACATGCAGGCACATATGCAACTTTATCTTGAGCAAGTGCTAATCTTAAAGAAAGGGCAAAATCATAGGGCACATGAATTTTGTGGAATTAGTAATGGGTACAATGTGAGTCACAGATTCTGCAGCCTTAAACTTTGTTGAGCAATTTTAAAAAAATCACATCATTTCCAGGTATGTGGGAAAGAGTTGGGGAGAGGAGTGTAATTTTCAAGCGTTCTTTAAATGATAGAAGTGATGCACTCTAAACTCTTAAGGGAGACAGGTAGAAAGTACATTCTGAATGAAGACATTGAAGTTAGCGTGTTGAACAGACAAAGTGGGTGGCGAGGAAGTCTGCCTGTGAAGAAGTGGAGGAGGCATTTATTATAAGCAAAGGATATGTCAAAATTACCCTTTTTAAATAGATGAATTAATGCTTAAGCCCATAAAGGATCCAATTTACTGAAAATTATTGAGTCCCTTATGGAAAGCCAATAGTGATTACAACTGAGAGAGCTGTCGTTCTATAGCCTGGTACGTATGTGCCATATGTGTTTATCTTTTCCACTAGCCTACTTACATGCGATAATACTACAGCAGCTTTCAAGATGAACATTTGACAAGCCAGCTCACCGCCGACTGACACCTCCATTTCAGCTGGCCTGACATATATAAAAAGAAATTGAATGTTTATCCGTGTGCTTTCCGGATTTGACATATGTGCAATATAAGAGTCACAGAAGGAAACTTCAGAAAAGAAATTAAGGAATGAACTTGTCAGTTTATTAATCAAAGTTTACCTGCTTCGCATTACAGGGAGACAAATTAAGCTGGCTACTATGGTACTTCGAAAACATCTGCTAACAAAGTCAGAAGTAATGATAAACAAACGAGTTCCCTTTGTGGTTGATTTTCATCCAGCTGCATTTAATTATAATAACGCTATCAAAGAAAGCTTCCCATTAGCTGCTAATTCAGAATGACTTCAGAAGAAACTCCCAGAGTCCCCAGTGATATCCTTCCAACTCTAGCCACTTCCTAATCTCTGCCAGTGTTTGTGAAGAGCCGTATTAAAGAAGTTTGGTTATCAGTTCCGGCTGTTATTGACTGCCAAGGTGGGATGCAGGGTTTGTTTTTTTTGGGTTTTTTTCCCCAAGACTACCTTTGTAATAATGTGACCAATTAAACTTTAAAAATGACAAAATTTATGACATCCAGAGTTTAGTCCAACGTTAACATAAGATAGCGAACTACCTCAATAAAGGAAGGGAGAATCTTATTTTCATGCATATTTTAAGTAAGATGCAACCTCAGTCCTGTTACTAAAAATGAAAGTGACACGGGTGTTTTAAATCCAGTTAAATTGGTTTTTTAAAAAATTTTTTAACATTTTTTTATCATCGAGAGACAGAAAGAGACAGAGCATGATCATGGGAGGGGCAGAGAGAGGGGGAGACATAGAATCTGAAACAGGCTCCAGGCTCAGAGCTGTCAGCACAGAGCCTGTGTGGGGCTCAAACCCACAAACCATTAGATCATGACCAGAGCTAAAATCAGATGCTCAACCGACTGAGCCACCCAGGTGCCCCAAATTGGTTTTTAAATAAAGAAATATCCAAAGCCTCTCACAAGAACACTATTTCTATCCAACCCAGTGCGACATCACCATCAAACGTTACTTATTGGTCAGCATTGGTTCTTACACATTCCAGAATATATATTTTTCCTTTCAAAGTTCCCAGCTTGAGGCAGGAGGGTGGAAATACCAGGGTGGCCCCTCTGTTTCTCAGGTTTTCAAGTATAAGTATGAGAGGTTCCTCTCCCAAATCTGGCATCTGCCTGGCCAGGAAGCAAACACAAAGTCAAAAGCTTGCATTTGCCAACAAGGCACAGCTGTCTGTGTGTCTTTGCCTCCCCAGCCTGAGAGTGCACTGCATCTCATTTATTTGTCTTGGGGTGACTTGGTGAGGTACAGCTGAAAATGGACACATACAACTTGGGAAATGATCCACACTGATTTGGTACTAACCTCTTTCACAAAGCACCAAGCCACAAGTAGAAAAGTTTCATGAAGAAAATCATAAATGCGAAGTAACCCAGATTGGGAATGGTAGGCATTTGCCAGCATTGGATCTGGCCAACCTCCAAGGACCCATGGCATGATATATTTTCCTAACACCTGCAAGAACTTATTCAATTATGGAGGGTACATGAGATAGGGAAAGAATGGAAGACATTTCTGTTCGCGGAAAATGCTGGTGCCTTTGGAGGGTTTTGTTTGCATGTTTGTTTGTCTCTTTGTTTTCCAAGGAAGAACACAAAAATATCTCTATGTTACACTAATATGTAAACTTCAGAGCCTCATTTGCTATGTCAAATTCTCAAGAAGCCAGTATTGTTTATGAGAGTTTCTTGACTTATCAGAAGGAAAAATGGAAGTGAGAGAGGACACCATTGCTTTTAAGTGTGCTTGTTGGAAACTTACTCCCAGTCATCCATCGGAGTGAGCATATGACATTAATTTCATCCTTGGCACAAAGATCAAATGATGTTGCCAATGTCATTGTTCTGTTTATAACAATATTTGTGATGACTTGAACACTGCCCTCCTCCAATTGGCTTGAGAACAAGCATTATTCTTCTGTGTTGGTTTCACAAAGCTGGGGTATGTCCTATTTCAAAAAGAATGTGAAGGAAGGAGCATGGTTTTGGGGGGTAGTCAATCAAAACTAAGGATTTTCCAAATGTTGTTTTGCCAGAAGTGTATCAATGCCTATAGTCATTCTGCTCTAAAATTCTCCAGGTTGAGAGCCTAAGCAAATGTAGGCACGGGACAATCTTTTCAAATCAGACTTCTCATATCTCTTTCCCTTTCTTTGAGCGAACCAGACAAATTCTGCAGTGGAATAAACATGTGGGGTCATGGAAGACCTATTACCTTCCAGCATGGGTCTTCCAAGTAAGCTAGCATGGCAGTGCAGTTTCTCTAATTATCAAATTCATTGACTTAATTTTAAAGAGTATTTAGGGGGCATCTGGATGGTTGAGTTTGTTAAGCGTCTGACTTCAGCTCAGGTCATGACCTCACAGTTTACGGGTTTGAGCCCTGTGTCTGGCTCTGTGCTGACAGCTCAGAGCCTGGAAACTGCTTCGGGTTCTGTGTGTGTGTCTCTCTCTGCCCCTCCCCTGCTCATTTTCCCTCCCCCCCCTTTCTCTCTCTCTCAAAAATAAATAAACATTAAAAAATGTTTTTAAGTATAAAAAAAAGAGCATTTGGTACTGGACCTCATACTCTCCTCTGCAGTGTATATCTATATAGGCTATTCTTATAGCTTATATAAATCCCTGAGTATGCAAATATACTCATAAAATATTTCCATTTTGGAACATTAATAAAGTCCTTAAGATTTCACCATTATATAAATAGATAACAACAACAACAAAAAGTTCACACAATTTTCAGGAAGCTCCAGCAACCAAAAAACAAAAAACAAACACAAAAGAAAACAAAAAACCCTTCAGTACAAGTTCATTTGCAGATCCAGGATGGTGAGTGGGTCAACTTGTGGCCCTGACATTTCTGTGCCTCAGGTTTGACATTTTTAGCACAGGATTTGCACTTGCCTTAATCTCATTCTTGCTTTTTAATATTAACTGAGAAAATTGATTGAAAGTACATTTTAATCTTGGCAAAGAAGGAAATGGCCATTGTAAAACATAGACCGTGAATACAGAAACAAATGGGATGGGTGGTCCACACCAGAGGTCTTCTACCTGTGTTGTGTGAATCTGTAAATATCTCGAGTCAGTTACAGGTGCTTCAGGGAAGCAGAATTCGCAGCCCAGTATCCCTTAGGCTCAACACCTCATTCAGCCACAGTGGCTCCAGGTTTTTTCCCCTTTGTATATTGCAATTCTGAACATGAATCTATTTGGGAAAAATGTTTACTGCAAAAAAATAAATAAAGTCCACTTATGGACTTTATTTTACAGGGAAAATAAAAGGAAACTCAGACATACGTGACTTGCCTGTATTCAGTATTTAGCAAGAAGAAGATAAGACAGTAAAAAAGATAGATTACTATGTATTCTGTCTGCAAGTTCAATGCCACCTGTTTAGTGGTCGTTAAAAAGAAAAAAAGATGATGATATCTTATTACATTTGACACCACAACTAGATTTTATTACTACCTATCATCTTGTCTTTCTCTGATTGTTGGACACTGTCCACCATTCTGCAACTCTTGTAAATGATTTTCTCAACTTCCCAGCATTCCAGTGTATTTCTATTCAATCTGTTTCTGGACATCACAAAATAGTAAGGTTGCAAGTTGCTCTTAGAGAATTGAGAACAATTTATTCAACTTATTTGGCACGCTGCTTATCACATCAATATGTAAATGTGATTGCTTAATAAATACCACTTATTGATGTTGACTTCATCTGCAACTTCCTTTGCAGCTTAAAAGTCAGGCTCCAAATTATTCTAAATTGTGGATTTATGTTCACAGTAATGTTCACCCAACAAATATTTTCTGAATACTTTCTCTGTATGTGTAAGTAACTGCTAACCCTCCCAATTTTCACACGGCATATGGGAAACATAGGCACACAATTATATGTAAGTGTAAATATCAACACGTCATCGGAGTTCAAGGAAAAAGAGATATTTTTCCAACCAGGCAAGTAAGTACATTGTGTAGAGGTAGTGGCTTTATAGCTGTCCCAGAAGAATGAGTAACTAAAACATCTCAATGCTCCATCTCCCATCTTTTCTTTGAAACTTCTGCAAGATCTGGTATTCCCATTTATTATCCTGTTGCCCTTTATTTGGAATCTGTCTCTCTCCCTTTTGGACTGATGCCTCATCCAGACTGACTAGCAGGCTTTCAGTTTTAATTCCATTCATGGACATAGTCTGCCAGATCACCTGGAATCTGGGTTCCTCTGCCTGTAGGTCAGTCCACTCCCTATTCATGCCAAGCCCAGGTCCTTCAGCCCATCTGCTTGGTGCCATGGTCTTCAAATATTTGGGAGAAAGAATGATGTAAAAAATAGGCAAATGTATTTAAAATGATTTCCATGAGAAAATTCTGTATTTATTTCCATCAATCACTCCATCTAACCAGACTCTATAATCTTTCTTTCCCTGTCCTCTGAAAAAAAATCCCACAAACTTTGGATTCCCTTCAGTATTTAATATAGTATAGATTGGGACTCCTGGGTAGCTCAGTCAGCTAAGCATCTGACTTTTCATTTTGGCTCTGGTCATGACCTCACTGTTCATGGGATCCAGCCCAGCATCAGGCTCTGTGTAGAGCCTGCTTGGGATTCTCTCTCCCTCTCTCTCTGCCCCTCCCCCCACTCTCAAAATCAATAAATAAAATTTAAATAAATATAGATAGTCTAGATTAAAATATTAATTTCATATCCAAATTAAAGTGCCTCTTGTTTCTTATCTGAATCTTGGCTTGTGATGATGTTTCTGCAATAGGGAAGGATAGCATAGTTTGTTGATTTACTACCCTCCCCCTGTTTTTTGCATTTTTACTGCTTCTTTTCCTTTCTATTTCCAGGTTTCCCTTGCATCTCAACCTTGTTGGGCTGTCAAAGGGGATACACATGAGGTGAAAGTGTGAGGGGTAGTTATCCAAATGCCGATCTTTGAATTTTTGGTGGGTTCTTCAGGGTTGCCATCTCCCCGAAGTTTCCTAAGGTGGATGATACATTCAACAGCTGACCTCTGCTCCCTCTCATCTCCTGCTCCTGGCTCTGCTTGGCAGTTTGCTTACTGGTGCAGTCCCTATGACACAGGAGGTCTCTGAAGCTTCCACTTGCTCCGTGGGCTACTCACACACCCTTGCCGTGGAAAACATTGATAGCGCAGACTTCCTGATGGTTCCGTCTCTTCTTCCTCTATATTTACAGATGCTCTATTTCTCTCTCAGAATTCTGTCTGTATAACTTCAAGCAACCTCCATGAGATACATGTGTAGCTCCCTTTCAAAATGTATACCTTTGTCTACTCTGGTGTCTGTGCCAGCAGCGGCCTCATGAACTTCCAGGGCTCAGCAAGCTTTCATCAGGAGTGGAAGATGTCAGTCTTTCCTTTTGATAGAGACTCCAGTGCTTATGAGAAAATTTCCCATAGTCCTCAGTCAGTTTGGAAGGACAGGGAGTTCTCAAAATGGTCTCCCTCTATGTCTGTACCTTAACAGTCACTCAGTGCAATCCAGTATCTACTCCTCTGCATACATCAGCAAGATGATTGGGGGAGGGGAGCATGCCCTTTATGGGAATATAGGGCTACTTGTTGCCTATTCTCAGTTTGGGCCCCTCATAAAAAATTCTGAAGCAACAGAAGAAATTCCATTCAATGTTGTTTACAATTATATTTGTGTAGGAGGGTAAGGACAAAAAGGCTAAAGGGAGGTGCCAGTTTCTATGGAAAGAGAATTTTATTCAAGAGGCTGTAAATAGAAACAAAGTTTTCTGAGCAAGACAATGCTAACATTGCACTAAAAAATTGAAACTTTTGTGCTTAAATATGTTGATTCTTAAAGTTGAAAATTCATCATTATTTTAATAGTTTTTTCAAATGTTTTGCTTTCTTATAAATGGAGTAGCCATTTTCCCAAACATTCCGTCTTTTTCTCAGCAGAAGTTAGAATTGGATTTCTCTGCCACCTTGGAAATAATATACCCACACAGGAGGACCATGGGGGAGAAGAAGGGGGGGGATAGTGGGGGAGAGGAAGGGAGGCAAACCATGAGAGACTCTTGAATGCTGAGAACAAACTGAAGGCTGATGGGAGTGGGGGGGAGGGAAAGGGGGGTGATGGGCATGGAGGAGGGCACTTGTGGGGATGAGCACTGGGTGTTATATGGAAACCAACTTGACAATAAACTAATAAAAAATAAACTATAAAATGTTAATGGCATCTAAATCATAATGGTGACAAACATCAAGATTTTCCACTAAGATTAGGGACAAAGCAAGGACTTCTCCCATAACTCCTTTTCAACATTATACTAAGGTTCTAGCTAATGTAATAGGACAAGAAAATGAAATAAAAGGTATTCAGACTGAGAAGGAAGAAACAAAACTGTCTTTGTTCACAGATGATGTGCTTATCTATGTAAAAATCCAGAAAATTAAAAAAATAAAGTTTAAAAAGTCTGGAACTACTGAGGGATTACAGCAAAGTTGTAGATGCAAAAGTCAGTCACTTTCCTATACATCAGCAACGCATAAGTGAAATTTGAAATTAAAGCACAAGGCCATTTACATTAGTACTCAAAAGAAATTGAAATATAGTAAATCCTTGGTTTGCAAGCATAATTCATTCTGGAAATATGCTTGTAATCCAAAGTCCTTGAATAGCAAAACAAGTTTCCCCACAAGAAAAAAAATGAAAACTCAGATGATTTGTTCCATAACCAAAAAATATTCGTATAAAAATGATTACAATACTGTAATATAATATAAAATAATAAAGAAAATAAAAAGTATTAAAAAATAAACAAATTAACCTGAACTTACCTTTGAAAACCTTCTTGGCTGGTTTGAGGGAGGTAAGAGAGAGGAGGGTTTTTATGTAGGATGACTTTCACTATCACTAATAGATGTTGATTATAGTACAGTATTAATAAACTCGTCATATACTGTATTTAATGTAACTGGCAATAAGGCAGCAGAGGAAAAGGTCTTTCTCTACAGGCAGCCTGACTTAGAATGAAGCAAACATACTTTTTTTTTTTTTTAATTTTGTAATGTTTTATTTATTTCTGAGAGAGAAGCACAGCGTGAGCAGGGTAGGGTCAGAAAGAGAGGGAGATACAGAATCTGAAACAAGCTCCAGGCTCTGAGCTAGCTATCAGCACAGAGCCCGACGCAGGGGTTCAAACCCACAAACTGCGAGATCATGACCTGAACCGAAGCCGGCGCTTAACCGACTGGGCCACGCACGCGCCCCAGAAGCAAACATTCTTAAGCTTACTCTTATATGGAAAAGCAAAGTACTGTCCACAGGTGTTTTGAAGTGACAAAAAATACACTAGTGCCAGTTGCAGGCACCTTTCAATCTTCTGAAAAATCACTAATTTCTGCCAAACACCACAGCCTGAGACAGAGCATCCAAGCATGGGAGACTATCACCCACAATCCCGCAGCAAAAGAGAGAAGAACCATTGGCTCAATTGTGATCATGTGATATTTGGCATCACGTACTACCCATATTGCAAGACACCGTTGGTTTATCCAGTTAAAATTTATTAGAAATGTTTGCTCATCTTACAGAATACTCACAGAACAAGTTACTTGCAATTCAAGGTTGTACTGCATTTAGGTGTAACAAAATATGGTCAAAATATGAGGAAAACTACAAAATGCTATTGAAAAAAAATCAAAGAACTAAATAAATTGGAGAAGCAATCCACATTCATGGATAGTAATATTCAATATTGTCAAGATATCAGTTCTCTCCAACTGATTCAATGTAATCGAAACCAAAACCTCAGTGAATTTTTTATGGATATTGATTAATTCATTTCAAAGTTTATTTTGAGAGGCAAAAGACCCATAATAGCCAGCACAATATTGAAGGAGAAAAAAGTTGGAGGTCTCACACTACCTGTCTTCAAGGCTTACTATACAGCTATAATAATCAAGACAACGTGGTATTGGTGAAAGAAAAAATAGATTAATGAATCAGAATAGATAAGCCAGAAATAGACCCACATAAATATAGTCAACTGATCTTTGACCAAGGAATAAAGGCAATACAATGGAGCAAAGATAGTTTTTTCAAGAAATGGTGTTGAAACTACCAAATCTAGGCATGCAAAATGAACCTATACACAGAGTTTACATCCTTTGCAAAAATTAACTCAGAATGAGTCACACCTTAATGTAAAATGCAAAGCTATAAAACTCCTAGAAGATAACAAAGGAGAGAACCAAGGTAACTTTGGGTATGGTGATGACTTTTTAGATATAATACCAAAGGCACTTTTTTTTTTTTAAATTTGAGATTTAGAGAGAGAGAGAGAGAGAGAGAGAGAGAGAGAGAGAGAGAGAACACAAGTATGGGAGAAAGGCAGAGAGAGAGACAGAGAGAATGTTAAGCAGGTTCCAGACTCAGCATGGAGCCCAACCTGGGGCTCAATCCCATGCCCTGAGATCATGACCTAAGCCTATGTCAAGAGTTGGAAGCTCAGCTGACTGAGCCACCCAAGTGCCCCCTAAAGCACAATGTATAAAAGAAATAATTGATGGGGTGACTGATTAGATCAGTTGGTAGAGTATCTTGATCTCAGGGTCATGAGTTGGAGCCCCACAAGGGTGCCTGGGTGGCTCAGTCAGCTGAGCATCTGACTTCGGTTCAGGTCATGATCTCATAGTTCGTGGGTTTGAGCCTCACGTCGGGCTCTGTGCTGACAGCTAGCTCAGTGCCTGGAGCCTGTTTCAGATTCTGTGTCTCCTTCTCTCTCTGACCCTCCCTTGCTCACGCTGTTTCAATCTCTCTCTCTCTCTCTCTAAGAAATAAATAAAACATTGAAAAAAAAATTTTAAATGAGTTGGAGCCCCACATTGGGTATAGAGACTACTCCAAAAAACAAAAGAAGGAGAGAGAGAGAGATAGAGGAAGGAAGGAAGGAAGGAAGATTGATCAGAATTGATAAGAAGGAAACAGACTTCATTAAGTTTAAAACGCTTTTTTAAAAAGTTTCTTTTGAGAGTGTGAGATGGAGTGTAAGCAGGGGAGAGGAGAGGGAAAGAGAGAGAGAATCCTGTGTTAACGGCATGGAGCTGGATGCGGCACTCAGTCTCATGAACCATGAGATCATGACCTGAGCCAAAAATCAAGAGTCAGATGCTTAACCAACTGAGCCACCCAGGTGCCCCCAATTTTGAAACTTTTGCTCTGTGAAAAGCAATGTCAGGAGGATGAGAAGAAACACCACAGACTGGGAGAAAATATTTACAAAGGACACATGTGATAAGGGATTGTTATCCAAAATATACAAACCATTCTTAAAACTCAATAATAATAAAACAACACCCTAAGTATAAAGTTAGTCAAATATCATAACAAACACCTCACCACAGATGGAAAATAAGTATCTGAAAAGCATATGTGACAAATAAGAGATACCACACATGTCATTAGGGAAAGGCAAATTAAGACAATAATGAGATACCACTGCAAACCTATTAAGCAAAATGATACAGCCAGTTTGGAAAAGTGGGAGTTTCTTATGAAAATAAAAGTATTCATATCATACTATCCAGCAATAGTGCTCATTGGCATTTATACCAGAATGAGGTCAAAACTTATGTCTTCAAAAAAGCTTGCACACAGATATTAATAGAAGCTTTATGCATAATTGCCAAAGATTGGAAGCAAACCAAGATGTCCTTCAGTAGATGAATGGATAAACAAACTGTAGTCCATCCATTTATTTAACACTAAAAAAGAAATGAGTTATCAAGCCATGAAAAATCATGGAAGAATCTTAAATACATATTACTAAGTGAAAGAAGCCAATCTGAAAAGGATACATACTGCATACTTCCAACTGTATGACATTTTGAAAAAGACAAAACTATGAAGACAGTACAAAAATCAGTGGCTTAGGGTTTAGAGGAGGAGGAATAAGTGGGTGGAGCACAGGAGATTTTTAGAACAGTGAAAATCCTCTACCCTATGGATGGATGATGGATATGTCATTATATGATGGATGGATGTCATCATACATTTGTCCAAACTCAGAACATAAAACACCAAGAGTGAACTGTAATGTAAACTATGTACTTTGGATGATTATGATGTGCCAATGTAGGCTGAACACAACCCTGGTGGAGGCTGTTGATAATGGGAGAGGTTATTCATGCTGGGGCAGGGATCATACAGTAAACCTCTAACTTCCCCTTAATTTTACTGTGAAATTAAAACTGCTCTAAAACAATATGTCTTTAAAAAATAAAATTAAAAATGTGTTCTTTATGTATTTTGGATATCAACACCTTACTGGATATGTCATTTACAAAAATCTTCTCCCATTTGGTAGGTCACCTTTTCATTTTGTTGATGGTTTCCTTTGATGTGCAAAAGCTTTTTTAATATGGTGTAGTCCCAAGGGTATAGTTTTGCTTGTTTCCCTAGCATGAGGAGACATATACAGAAAAATGTTACTAAGGCTGATGTCCAAAAGATCACTGTCTATGTTTCCTTTTAGGAGTTTTATGGCTTTAGGTCTTACATTTAGATCTTTCATCCAACACCAAAATAATCATCACTACCACCAACACCATCATCATCAACATCATCAATATCATCACCATCATCATTGTCTGATTAAAAAATGGGCAGAGGACCTAAAGGGACATTTTTCCAAAGAAAACAGAGATGGCCAACAGACACAGAAAAAAGATGTTCAATATCACTAATCATCAGGGAAATGCAAATCCAAACCACAATGATATTTCACCTCACATGAATCAGAATGGCTAGTCTCAAAAAAAGTAAGAAATAACAAGTGCTAGCAAACATGTGGTGATAAGTGAACTCTTATGCACTGTTGGTAGAAATGTAAATTGGTGCAACCACTGTGGAAAAGAGTATGGAGTTTCCTCAACAAATTAAATACAGTAATACCATATAATCCAATAATTCTACTACTAAGTATTTATTCAAGGAACACAAAAATACTAATTCAAAAGATATATGCACTCCTATGTCTACTGCAGCATTTTTTATAATATCCAATATGGAAGCAGTGAAAGTGTCCATCAATAGATGAATGTATAAAGAAGATGGGGTGTATGTGTGTATATATACATAGATATATATATATATACACAATGGAATATCGTTCAGGCACAAAAGAATAAAATCTTGTCATTGTGACAACATGGACTGACCCACAGGTTATTATGGTGAGTAAAAAAAAGATGGAGAAAGACAAATACTATATGATTTCACTTACATGTAGTATCAAAAAAAAAACAAAAACAAAAACAAAAACCAGAAACAGACTCATATATACAGAAAACAAACTGGTGGTTGCCAGGGGGAAGGTGGGTGGGGGATGGGTGAAATAGGTGATGGAGATAGAAGAGGTAGAAACTTCCAGTCATGGAGATGAAAAGTAGAGCATAGGAACTATACTTAATATTGTAATAATATTGCAGGGTGACAGATAATAACCACGCTGATCACAGTGAGCATTAAATAATGTATAGAATTATTGAATCTCCGTGTTGTGTACCTGAAACTAATATAACATTGTATGTCAACTATACTTCAAAGAATTTTAAACAGGACACATAAATAAAATACAACAAAATGTGAATGGAAGTGACACATGGATGCTTTAAGAGCAAGTGTATGATATGTAGGGAGCTCTCTGTTTTTATGCCGCAATAATCAGACTGTTCCAGAAAATGGCTGCTATCTTATCCTGATGCTATTGTGTCCCTCCAAAGTTCATATGTTGAAACCTAATGCCTATTGTGACAGTGTTTGGCCATGAGGCCGTAGGGTGGTGATTAGGTCAGAACAGTGGAGCCCTGGTGAATGAGATCAATGCTCTTGTAAAAATGCTCCCACAGAGCTCCCTTACCAGGTTAGGACACAGCAAGATGATAGGTATCTATGAACTAAGAGACAGGTTCTCACCGGACGCTGAATCTGTCAACATCTTGATCATGAACCTCCCAGACTCCAGAACTGTATGAAATACATTTTTGTTTAATCCACCTGGTCTACGGTATTTTTGTTACAACAGCCAGATTAAGACCAAAGTGAGGACTAAATAAAGCAGAATCTCTACCCACCCTATAATTCATATTCAGCAGGAATGAGAAAGAAACCTTGCTGTTTCAAGCCACTAAAACTTTGGGACTGTTTGTTACCGTCAAGGCACTCACCTCTTATTACTGATGTAATGAGTATATAAATATTAGTGCACTCTGGCGAAATTCTCCATATTCTTTAAACTTCTCTACACTATTTCCAGCCCTTTACTCCTCAGACAAAATAGGTTTTCCTTTGTATATCCTATCAACTGTTTAAGATCATGCCATAAATTAGTCTCAGTTTTCAGTTATATGCCTCATAAAACTAACTTTTAATTGTATTTATCATTATTTCTTAATGTCAATTAATGTTACATACAAATGTTTGGTTTTCCTCAAGAGTAGTATTCTTTAAGAGACTAGTCATGGTAGAAAGATAGGGGTTGGACTCTAAATTCATAGATCTGACACAAAATGAACAAGGAACAAGCCTAACAGAGAAATTAGCATTGGGATAGGTAATGTTCACCTACTTTTTTGAGAAAGGATAAAAAGAGAACAAACAAAAGGGGTCTGAAAAAAATATGTGCAGAATAGGACAGTGAATATTTAGGTAATAACCTCAGTTAAGTTAGAAGCAACTTCATCTCTTATGAGTCCTAGATGGGGGAGTGTGATACGAGGTATCCTTAATTACACCTGTATTTACTGAGCAATATTATTTTAGGCCTATTGAAAATTAAATTATGTCTAAGTCAGTCCCTCCCTAATTGGAGAGAACATTTTCCAGAATGGAATATAGTAAAGACAATAACCATATAGTAAGTACCTCAAGAAAAGTACACTTGTCTCCTAGAATTCAGTTTAACTGGGAGAGATAGATAAGTTTTAAAAAACAAAGGCAGATTCCTATGATTAAAATGAAACATTTTATCACAAGAATAATATGAAGACCATAATGTATTAGTATTCTAATCAGGGGTGTCTATTTTTAAGCCCAGTGAATTTCAAAGCAACACACATTCTTGGAAAAGCTGCTATGTGTAACTTGCTGTGCTAGGCCTTGTTTCAAAATGTTTGTCATCATCTCAAGTACCACTTATTCCCCCAATTTATTTCACAAATTTAAAGGAACTTTTGTTACTTAAAAAATCTTAAGCCTAGCCTTCAATAGTGTGTAGCAGATGAATCTTTCCTGCCTCTCCATATTTAACCATTGCTTCACAATATGTTTTCTATACATTAACGAAAGCAGATGTAGCCCTCCCACAGAAGTTACATGATGGGACTATGCTTCCACTGCTGCTGGCCTGTACTTAGCTTCACCGGGAAAACCCTCTTATTATTTTCTTTTCCCTCCACTAATCTTGTTCCCTAATCTACTTCAAAACCATGTTCCAAACATGGGTCTACTGGGATGTCTTGCTGAATTAATCCAAGCCAATTTCGGTCATGGTTTCCTTCTGAATTGCATCATTATTTATAGATTTATCCAATTTCATTGCTACAAGAAGACAGTTTGTAGGTGAAGAAACTGAATCCTTAGAGAGATCAAAAGTATTTAAGGGGAAATCAGGGTTCAAATCTAGGTCCCATGTTTCCACACATGGCAAGGAAACCTATGGCATATTTGGTACTCTTGATTGACTATAGGTTTGATAATTTTCCTAAGTTGATTTTGTTTTTATTTTAGAGAGAGAGCATGAGTGAGGAAGAGGGAGGGAGGGAGGGAGGGAGAGAGAGAGAGAGAGAGAGAATCTTTAGCAGGCTCCAGCACAGAGCCTGACATGGAGTTCAATCACATGATTCTGGGATCATAACATGAGCCAAAATCAAGAGTCAGAGATGCTCAACTGATGGAGCCACCCAGGTGCCCAGAATATAGTAATTTTAGAGATGTTTTTTAAATAATAGTAATAAGATCTATCATTTATTAGGAATGTATATTAACACATTTGGTCTTCAAACAGTCCAATGAAATAGGTATAATTATAATTATTATTTTACAAATGGAAAGTTTGTAATAGAAGGGGCTTAAATAACTTTTCCAAGACCACAAAGAGGCTCACCTGAGAGTCAAATACAGGTGGTCAAGCTCCGAAGCCTATGGTCATAACAACATTACTATAGAGAAATATTTATATCCAAATAAACCAGAATATGTCTCTCCAAATAACTGTAGACTCTTTCAAGTCAGTCAACTTGGAATATTACACATTTATGCTGATGATACTGATATTTTCCAAGAATATTTTAAGATCTGAGCTTCTGGAATTAACATGAAAATATTTGTGCACTCTTGTGAATATTGTCAACAAGAGCAAACCCTTTTCCTGTGTAGACAAATGCTATTTTGGAACTAGTCAAAAGTCAGTCACAGCAGAGCTAACAAGTGAGATGTCTAATTAAGTTTTATAAAATCTTATTCAATAAAGAGTACACTGCAAGAGGCACCTGGGTGCCCCTCATGGTTTGTGGGTTTGAGCCCTGCGTTGGGCTTTGTGCTGAGAGCCAGTTTAGAGACTGGAGCCTGCTTCACATTCTGTGTCTCCCTCTCTCTGTGACACCCTCCCCCAACGCTCATACTGCCTCTCTCTCTCTCTCTCTCTCTCAGAAATAAATAAAAACATTTTAAAAAATAAATAAAGAGTACACTGGGAATATAGAATAATAAGACTGTTTTTGGTGGAATGATCCATTCATAAGCTTCTACATCAAGACAAGAATTCCAGAAATATCTTGAGTAAAGTTAGCATCCCATAATGCCTAAACAGACTCTAATCGCAAACATTTGTGTTATTAGCATTTACTTCTTCTTCCTGCAATAGTCTCTATTTTCGTTGGAGACTTCATGTAGTCTCATTTATGCTCTTTGCTGGAATCCAACAATGGGGATGTGACCCAGCATTAACCAAGGCAATCAATCACTTTAATGGCCACAGCAATTGGTTCAGAGGTGGACACATGACAGAAGCTTACATAGTCAGGGTGACTCTTAGCCTCAAGATTCTTGCAACCATTTCCAACACAAAGTTGTGAGGAAGCGAAATTATGGTCAGAGGAGCCAGCCTACTATAAAATGAAAACTGAGCTTGAAACCAAAACATGGAGAGAAGTAGAGTACAACTAAGGGATTAAGAGAGACCAAGTCCTTAGAACTTGGTTTGAGCCCCTGTGTCAAACTAAGCGTGACACCAGCTGTACCTGTACCTTTTTTGGTCATGAGTGAACAGATTCCATTTCTGTCACTTGCAGGTAGTTTTAGCTCATGTGTATTGCAAGGTGGCTACACTAAAAAATACCACTTACTGTTTCTATGACCAGCTAATCACTCTGTAGTCACCTCTAGTGGCTATAGTATCATTTTTATGCACAGGACAGATTTAGTATAAGTCTATTATAATGTAATTCTGAAAAACTTTTAGAGCAAGGTATTCTATTTTCACTCAAATGTTTCAAAACACATCTGACTTACATGAGTTTAATCTCAGAGTTATCCACATAGTATTACCTTTATTCTATGAGACTAAAGAGGTAGAGGAAGAGCAGAAAACAAAATTTTATTCATATACATATTTTTCTCAATTATACACTAATAAAATTAGGCTTTTATAGAGGGATGCAATTATAATGCCTTTTTAAAACTATCTTTAAATTTATAAGTGAGAGCTATAACAAATACTCAAATATCAGAACTGCTGATTTTGAAAGTCAATTTATCTGGGTAATCTGAGACATAGTTAAGCATCTTAATCTGATTTTATGGATATGATTTGAAAGTCACCCATGATTGAGGCTGATCATTTGTATCTTGCAAGACAAAATTATATGCAACCAGTCATTTTATCGTAACACAAATCAAAATTAAGTAAAGTAGATAAGATAGCACACAATAACTAGAATTATTATTATATCATATGACATAAAATTTAAAATGTCAAAATAGCCAATATATTTCTAAGAAGGCTAGATATATCATCCAATTGCTGCCCCAAAATATACAAAAATTACCTTTTTTACATTTTATTTATTTATTTTGAAAGAGAGATAGAGCATGCATGGGCAGGGGAGGGAAAGAGAGAGGGAGAATCCCAAGCAGGCTCCGCACTGTCAGTGCAGAGCTGGACACAGGGCTTGAACTAGTGAACTAGTCTATCAGTTACATACTCAACCAATTGGACCATCCAGGCACCCTCTATTGTTTCTTACTTAAAACCGAACACTCCAACTTTTTAGATTTCTTCATCACCACCACCATATTTCTTCACCACCTCTAGTGATAAAAATTATAGTGATAAAAATTATATATCACAATCCTGTGATATATAAGGTACATTAACTTTAATTTTCACACATTCACGTGAGTTACATTAACATATTTTTAAAATTTGGTTTCTATTTCTTTTTTAAAAGAATGCACTGAAGACAGTAGCTTTCAAATGAAAAACAATTTGATCAAAGAACAAACCAACATGAATGATTTAAAACTATTTTAATAAAGTCTGATACTCTTTAGAATTGACAATATATATGCATATGAATATAGTATAATATAATGTAATATAAAGCAGTAAATGGGATTCTCAGGAAAAATAGGCAACTGAGATAAAAAAAATTTCTCTAAGAAAGGTCATTTCCTTGCCATTAATTCTTTTTAAGTCAAAGAAAATACACTACAGATAATTTTGGATATTCTGAATAAGTTAACTTTCCCTTTATAATGTAAAACTTCCAAATTAAAATGATTAAACAACAACTTCTCCTTTCCTCTTTACTAACAGAGCCATAACCTTCTAATCATATACTTTGAGTGCCAACATCCCAATCCAAATTTCTAGTGAGGAGTCTCGAGTGCTCTGAACCACGCAGTAGAACTAAGTGGACTGTCCTTACCTTGCCACAGTTTGGGCTCAAGGAGTATTGTATAACCCAGTCTAGTCCACTTGTAGATGCATGCTTCCCTGATCACAGTAACCCATTCATTGGGGACAGGTGACTAAAATGGGTCCAATCAGAATACACTTGAGAGTTTTTGTCCAAGGTTCACAAAAGAGAGACACTTCTCTTCCTGGACTTGGCCAAGAAAACTGGAATTTCATTTCCCCAATTGCAGTATCTCCACTAGTTTACCGAATGCTGCACTGATTTGTTTTTTGCTAGTATCTATACAGAAACTAGAAAAGTCATTTGCTATTTTAAAGTGAATTTAAAAACATAGATAGCCAACTGAAAGAATTAAATCTTAGTAAAATAAAAAAAAATAATTTGCTCTCTACATTTCTTAGGAATGTGTTTCTCTCTTTTGACAGAGATCTAGTCAAAACATCAGCAAGACCCTTACTAGTCAAACCGGTAACAATAACAAAATTAAAAGTGTCTTCCTGGTACTAAATATTTAAATAAATAATACATTACATTTGTAAGCAATCCTGTATCTATGTTTTAATACAGTAGAAACCATGCTCCATGCAACAATAGTCATGCGCTAGGTATTGTCAATATTCACAAGTTTTGTGAAGATCCCTGACAAGTGTTGAAATAATACGTGAATTCCAGTTCTCTTTCTATTAAGTGAAATCTCTGGATATCATAGGGCAGGACAAAGTTTACAAAGTTTACCTGAACATTCCTGGCAAAGATAGCACTTAAAAAATAAGGACACCTAGGCATCTGTTCAATATGTTGATCAGTAACAACAGGAATATTGGAAGGTGTACAATTTCAGATGCATTGCTACCAACACCCTAATTTTTCACTCCCTTTGCACAAAGCATACCACTCACATCAGGGCAATATTTTAGGTCTCCCTGATTTTTCTAGATTATTCAAGCACCTTTCTGATCAACTTCCCATTTCACAAAGCAAAGAACCTATTAACTTTTCCCCCAGACCTCTCATTTCTAAAATAATCTGTACTCTTGACAGACACAAACTACTTGAGAGTTTGTGTTAATAGGCACCTGACATCATTTTCATGAGGGTTGTTTTTTTTTTTTTTTTGACACTATCTTTTAATTAACAGGACGGAGACTGAATAAGCCTGTCAGATGTTTCAACAAAATAAGAAGGAATATATTATAAACCCACAAAAGTACATTGATTGTGTCTACTAAGATGTATAATTAAAAAGTACAAATCTAGGACTGCTATTTTACACTTGACTTCAGTTATTCTGCACATTTGTGGTCTAGTAGTGTTTAACGTTAAGGATATGATTTTATGTGTTTAGAGTAGATCTGCAGTAAGCAATTATGTAGTTTAATGAAAATAATCATAGTTTGGTAGGAAGTGTATCTGATGCTACTTTCCCCAAAATAAAGCTCCATTATAAATTATCGTGAAATTCTGGTTACGTTTGGAGTAGATTCTAGCAAGTAGTAATGATTCTGAAATTGTAAAAAAAAAAAAAAAAGAAAAAAGAAAGAAAAAGAAAAAGAAAAAAGAAAAGAAAGCATTTCAAGCTATTTTTTTCAGATTTCATCTTTAATTTCTTTGTAAAATTGATACAATTTCCACTGTGATACAGTATGTGCTACTGTGAAGACGGCATTAATGTGCTGTCAGTGTGACAGCTTACTTTGACTTAACACCATTTGGTGAAAGGATACATTTTTAAATCTTTTTAAATATATCATATGCCACTGTTGCTACTTGCTCTTAATTTTTTAGACTATCACACAGTAATGCTATGCTCTAACGTAAAGCTATACATTGGGTATATATATACCCAAATTCCTTACAGTAGCTTCAACTGCAGTCTCCTTTACAGGGGTGTTTTTAACTCTATCAGAATCAGAGTAATAGATATGCTTTCTTTTCCTTTTGAAATGTAAATGTTTGGAGACCTGCCTGTAATGGACATGTACTTGAACCCACCCAAGGGCTCCTTTGAGGAATAAAAGGGTTCTGGTAGCATATAGTCATTCCATGAACTACTAGATGATTGGAAGCAAGGCTTGCCTAACTCTAGACAGAGTGAGGAATCTGATTAGAAAAATCATGGCTCAGTTCCACATTTTAAGCTCTTCATTACACTAATCCCATCAATTCGTTCTTCCAACAGACACTTACTGAGAACCAACCAGATGTCTGGCCTTGTGCTAGACACTGGTAAAAATGAGGAGATCTCGACAGAAGATGTACAATTAGGCTGACAATGACACTAGAACATAAGGAGGGCTACAAGAGCAATGTACAACCTCCTACTGCAACTCAAGGAAGGACATCTGACACGCAACACAAAGTTTAAATCCCAATGCCTCAAACCGAATGTGTGCCTAAATGGATTCAAAATGTCCCAAAGACTAAACCGTGGGTGAAAAAAAATTTTTTTTTCAGATAACAAAGCTTGCAATTCTACTCCTTCTCATTATTACTTTGGGGAATAATCTGCTCTTTGAATTTCATTGTTAGAGCAAAATCGGTCTATGTTGTCTTAAGGTTATAGAAACATTAGGGTCATTTAGACCAAATTTGTTCCTAAATTCGACTACAAAGCATGCCTGAAAGTTAAAATTATGCTTCCAAAAGGACTTACCCAACAGTTATTTGAAGCACCTTATTAAAGAAGTCGGAGATTCTTCAACGCAGGAATCTGTCTTGGTTTAAGTGTGATAATTCCATTCATCACAAACGCATGAAAATTATCGGCATGGGTATGTAGAGCCTCTCAAACCTAACTGCTTAATTGTATATATTAATTTTTATATACTATATAATATATATTTACAATACATAAATTATTTATATTATTATAAATATTATATATTATATATATATATTATATATATACTTTTTTTCTTATAGAGATAGAGAGAACACGAGCAGGAGAGGGTTAGAAGGAAAGGGGGAGAGAGAATGTTAAGCAGGACCCAGACCCAGCATAGAGTCCAATGCAGGAATTAATCTCGGAACTGTATGATCAAGACCTGAGCTGAAATCAAGAGTCAGATGCTTAACCGACTGAGTCACCCATGCATCCAGAGAAAATATTTTTTAAAACAACTTTCTTTTCTTACTAATTAGAGTTTATACATAACAGAAAAATTGCTTTTTGTTTATTTCTTAAAATGAATTCTCACTAAACAGACACATTTGATTATTTTTGTCTCCTACTGATTCTTGCTAGGAGTATTGTTTGCCAAGGTATTGATGCTCATGGATTGTATGAAGTTACATACACCTGGCTTCTAACTCAGGTCCCATTACTTTTACCTGCTACGGGATTGCAACTAAATTATTCAACCAGCTGAGGTTTGGTTTCCTAATTTGTAAAATAGAGGCAATATTTCCTACCCAAAAGATTGTTGTGAGGATTAATTATATAACAAAGTGCCTAGAAATGGCTCTGTATCATTAACAAGTTGTCCATAACATTTGATACTATTGGCTGCAAAGTACCAAATAGGGGCTAAAAAAAAGTCATTTTCTAGAGAAATCATTGCAACGGAAGGTCTAGTTAACTAACTGTAGACCAAAGAGGAAACAATACTGTTTTACTTCTGTTATGCAACATGTTCTAATTACTAACATTAGAATCAGTTTTGCCACCCATTGGTACCTTGATTCCTTATACACAGCAAATGATAATGATGTCATTAGGATTATATGGGAAGCTTTTAAACAACTCAGGTTCCTGAGTCTCATCTTAAACCAACCAAATCAAAATCTTCTGAGGTGAGGCTAAGAAATCTATGTTTGAAATTGTTCCCCAGGTGATTCTGAAGCTCAGCCAAGTTTAGGAAACACTGCAATAAATGACCCAAGTCAAGGTTAAGTACAGTAATACAAAAAAATACCTTCATGTTTAACCTACTTCTAAGATTTCGGTACAAAAGACTGACCTCGATCTAGCTGAAGAGCAATTAACTCCTATCTGTCTTTATTCATCCATATAAAAAAGGGCAGGGAAAGATAACACTGGGTCAGTTAAGCACCCTTTTCATAAAGCTTTTCTTAATGTGCTATTTTTATGTCAATTTGCCATCATCTAAAACCTTAGAAGCATTTTTCTAAAAAAAAAATTAGGATGTGGGATTTAAACATACCTAAGATCAGGGGTTCCTTGCCTTTTTTACATGTCGCTATCATGGGTGGGGGAGGGGCAGGGTACAGTTAAAATACTGATGCCTGGGACCCACCTGGAGCCAATACTCATTTAATTGGTCTGGGTGCTCTCTGGTGACTCTAGTGTAGGGTTTGGACAAACATCACTGCTGTTGTGAGTAAGAGCTCATCTTGAGAATGATCCGCTTCACCAGCATACTGGTCCTCTATCCACCAATGGGGTTTCCAAACTCCGCTGGTCCTCAGAGTCACTGGGGAACTTTATAAACACTAGCAGTTTCCAAGAGGCCAACTCAGTAACTACGAAATAGAGGCAAGGAAAGTGTATTACTTAAAATTCTCCCAGGTGACTTTTATAGTAATGAGAATAATTATAATAACTAATATCCCCTGAGCATTTATATTCCAGGCAATGTTCTAACCCCTTTGCATGTATTGACTAATTTAATCTCTTCCATAAAAACAGTGAGTAGAGAGTCATTGTCCTCCTTTCATAGTTGATATAACTGAGGAATAGAGTAATTTGCCCTATATCACAGTGACCTAAGTTTTGTACCCAGGCTGTAAGATATCAGAGGCATGTTTTTAATGCATATATTTTTATTAAGATAGATGCACATTATCTTTATGTTATTGGTGAGGAAATACACATGAAAAGAGCAATTCTTTGAAAAGAACTTAAAACCAACACAGTAAAATCATTAGCAGAACTACCCATTAATTACACTAGCCATAAGACACCTATATCTTCTAAAAAGGTGAACTTTTTTCACTGCCAATCCCTCTTCCCAGACACTAAAACCTTCGCAACTATAAAGGCCAGTTGTTAACAGTAGGACCTGGTCATTTTCTAGATCAACTGTTTTACTGCTTTTCTTTTGTTTGCTGGATTGGTTGCCTTTTGTATATATCCATCATATACTGGCAGTGAGCTAGCTCTGGAACTGAGCTAGCTGGGAGAGCTGGCATGGTCCTGCAGTCCCTTTGAATATCTGTCAACGTCCAGTTGTCGTTGTTTTCTTTTTTAATTTGAGTATACTTGACATACAATGTGACATTAGTTTCAGGTGTACAACACAATGATTCAACGAGTTTATATGATATGCTGTGCTCACCACAAGTGTAGCTACCATCTGTCACCATACAATGCTATTACAATGCCATTGGGTATATTCCTTATGTCATACCCTTTATTTCTGTGACTTATTTATTCAGTAATTAGAAGCCTGTATCTCCCACTTCCCTTCACTCACTTTGCCCATTCTCTACCCCCCTCCCCTCTCGTAACCATCAGTTTGTTCTGTGTATTTATAAGTTCTCTGTCCTTATAAGTTTTATTCTGCATTTTGTCTATATGTTCATTTATGTGTTTTGTTTTTAGGTTCCACAAATAAGTGAAATCATACATTTGTCTTTCTCTGTCTGATTCATTTCACCTAGCATAATACCTCTAGGTCCAGCCATGTTATTGCAAATGGCAAGATCTCATCCTTTTCATGGCTGCGTAATATTCCATTGTGTGTGTGTGTGTGTGTGTGTGTGTGTGTGTGTGTGTGTGTATACCAATCTTCTTTATCCATTCATCTATCAATGGATGCTTAGGTTGTTTCCATATCTTGACCACTGTAAATAATGCTGCAATAAATATAGGGTGCATATATCTTTTCAATATAGTATTTTCATTTTCTTTGGATAAATATCTAGGAGTTTGATGTCCAATTTTAAAAGAACTTGTCATTCTCTCTCTTTGAATATATGTGTGTGCATAACAGACCAATGAGCTATTTCTGGGTACACAGCACAGTTCAGAGACTGTAGCACTTAACAACATTTGTTTATTGCAAATAAAATTATGAACCCAGGAAACCATATCTGCTTAGTTTCACCAACCAGCAGACTTGAACATCCTTTCTATGCTATCTTGTGCTCTAATTTATCTAAGTAACATATTCCCCTTTCATCCCCTTCCAACACTTATGTCCTTCCTAATGAAACCAACCCTTCAGTACATAACCCCAAATTTATGTTTATGTCAGTAGGACTATTTTCTCTGGAATTTCTGGCCATTTTAATTATAATGGTTACTAACCAGTAAATCTCAATACTGTGTGTATTGCTTTTGGATTTTCAAAGATTCTAATGCTATGCTGTCCAATATGGTAGCCACTAGCTCTGTAGAGGTATTGAGCACTTGACATGTGACTAGCTGGAAAAAGAGATGGGCTATAAGTGAAAATACATACTGAATTTGGACAGTATTTGAATACAATGCCGTAATTCACATCAATAGTAATTTTAATTATTATACTTTGAAATAAAAGTGGACACATTTAATAAAATACATGATTGAAATTAATTACACCCATTTCCTTTTATTCATTTGAATAGGACTAGAATACATAAAATTGGATATGAGGCTTGCATTTGTGGTTCACATATGTCTGTTGGAAAGCATTTCTCTAAAATACCAACAATTCTCTGGCAGCTCCTGTATTGTGACCATCCCACTTGTTTAGCTGAGTGACATTAAACAAGTTACCTAATTTCACCATTCCACAGTTACTTAACATGCCCAATAATACTATTTGCTAGGCTTTGCTACATGCTATTATGCTTTCAAACTCCCAATACAGAACTAGGTTTCTCAATGATCTTTTCATACCCTCTCGCCTACCCATCCCCAAATGGAGTCACAATTTGGCAGCAAAAAATAATGCAGACATTCTTCTCTCTTAGAAGACAGACAACTCACTCTCAATGGAAATGCACTTCAAAAATGTTGATTATTCAACTTTTCCTACCTATTTTCTACAGGGACCATTTATAAACCACTTATAAACTCCTTCAAATATAAAAATTGGATAGATGCCAGGGTACTCAAGTTTCTAGTTAGTAACTAGCCAGTGATCAGGTGATTCAATCAAAAATGATTGAAATAAGTGTGTTGAAGAAGTAGATTAAACTGAATTCAATCAATGAATCAATTACCTGTAGCATCTTTAGGTAGTGGAATTTAAAAGATAGAAATGAAAAATAAATTATTACACTAAAATTATTAAATTCAAATTCTTAATAAACTTTCACCATTTTATAGTCTTTCACATTAAATTTACAGCAGCAAAGATTGCATTACTTTTAATCAGTTGACAGAACTAATTTTAGAATAAAATACAGTTAAGAACCTGACAAAAATAACTTCAATTTACTTCAGATCCTATTTATGTGGTGATTTTCTCCTTACCAGAGGTTTTCTCATCTGTATTCCTCAAAGAACTGCATACTTTTGATAGGGGCTGTCCCATTTAAAGTTTGATATTAAAATCTGGGGTAGAAATGTGTGAAATTCTGTATTTGTATAGGTTTTTTTCCACATCAACAAAAAAATTAAATTACCATAAGCACATATACATACTAAATATTTATTTAGAAACACTTGGGGAAAAAAAAGTATCCCTATGTCCATAATCTTTAAAACAGATCTGGGTAAAATATCCATTGGTAGTAAAACATTGTCATTGGTTGGCCAGGTTATATGGTGGGAGGTAGGGGACAGTGGTGCCAGGTAGAGACTGGTGCAAAGAAATAATCATCTTGGAGCTGTGCTCATATTCTTAACAGGTAGTTTTAAACCAAGACATTTCCACATGCAGACATAATACAGGAAGCGAATGCCCGCTCCCGTCCTTCCCACAAAGAAGTATATAATCGGTTCTAGTTTATAGGATCCTAACGCTCTCCTTTCAGTACTTGGTGTACAATGTGTTCACATGCTGGAAAGAAGAATTAATTGACTGGCATAGCTTCATAATGAAATAATGCAAAGACTATTTAGCAAACTCAGTTATTTCTAAATTTATCAAAGATGGTCTCCATGTGTTAGTCAGTTGCAGGCGGTTATTACAGAAATAATAATTCATGTACCAAAACTGTCTATCTGCTTAATTCAGAAAGGCAGCTATTTGGACTTTGTTTAAAAGACACCTATGAACTTTTTAGGAATTGCATTTTGATAAATATTTAATGGAAATGTGGTTTGCACGTGGCCAAAGCATAAAGAACAATCCCCACATAAGACTCTAGTGCAAAAATGAATACCTAGAACACCGGATTAGCTTTAAAAATATCAACAATGCTACTAAATTACTGAGCAAAGAAGGAAACAGATGAGAAAGATCAATATTTTCATTTTCTTTGAAGACAGGTGAAAGAACCTGATCTCCTGATTATTCAATGACTTGAATTGCCAATTTATTTTCTACTATGCATGTGATGACGTTTTGAGAGCTATAAACTACTTCTCTGGTGATTGAAAGATCAAGACATGTCCCCTTAAATCTCATACACTGTAGAGCATGTATATCTGCTAACTTCACAGATTATTAGTGTGCAAATAGAAATAATTAAAACAGCATTCTAAACCCCCCAGTTCCTGAACAAAAAATTGAGGGGAGTATATTAATGTAAAGGATAGTTCAGGGGTTGGGGATAATGAAAGAACATATCAAAAGTTTCCCCTGCCTTAAAGAGTGTGATTAATACTATCGAAAGCACTTCGAGCGTCTCTGTATTGCCTGATATCAATCATGAAATCCCCCAATACTCCAAACGCTCTTCTAGCAGCACTTTCAACCCATCAGAAACCACCAAGTAATGGACTTTTCTGAAAAAGGCTGTCTTCATGTGATTTCCAACTCTGTTTCAATACCAAATAGAACTGAATGCTTATCAGATCTAATCCAAACTGCCAGGAGCTCAGAATTCTGCCCATCTGTCACTAGGTTATTGGCTCAAGACAATATTAAGACAAAGAACAAGAGACAAAAATCAGTTGGAAATTTTTTTTCAACTTTCTATCCTTTTCTTTATTGTCTATTGAATGGCAAGCTATGTGCTTCCAAACTGATTTGAAGTTGAATCCCAAGTTTCAAATCAAGCAACCTATCTCAGAAATGAATTACCACACACAAAAATAAGTCAAACAACTTTGTGATACTCACTCAACTCTCTCCTTTTTCCTCTCTTTTTCTATCTTCTCCCCTCCTCGCCCCACCCTTTTTCTCCCATCCAGTGATTTTGGTGTGAAAGAAATGCCAAAAACAAACACACAGGAACTCACAGGAATATAAGATCTCTGCCCATCTAGACTGTTTCACTGAAGGGAAAAGACAGGGAATTTACATAAAGTTAAAACAAAGTTTTATATGAAGTGTGACGTTTATATTGCAGAATTAAAGGACTTCTTTATTATAATCTTCTTTTCTATCAAGTTGTGTCATTAAAATATAGGACACCAGCAATGAAACTAAAAGCAGATATGCACATACCCTTATCCATGTAGGGAAGCAATAAATCTCCCTTGCCGATCGCAGCTGTACCACAGCTATCATTTGAATAGTGCAGCTGCCACAACAATATCACATTTTATAGTTAAAAAGCAGTCAAAACTTTAATGTTACAGTGGAGGTAGATATATACTGCACTATAAATAAGCATTCTCTAATGAAGAAATGAAGCTTGTTTATTTTTTTCCTAGACATACCATTGAATAACATATCTCACCTACTGCAATCTGTCATAATAGAACTCATTATACTTGAACGTCTATAATACAAAACTCTGATTTATACTAATTAGGTTGGCTTTCATTGAGACATATGAGAACTTGAAAATAGTAGGCCTGAAAGGCAAACTTTACTTCTTTCCTTAAAATATATACATGTATATATATATTTTTCCACCTCTTGCTTCAAAATACAAGCCTAATGGATCTTTGGAAGGATTTGGTGCTCTTTTCCTCCCGTATATTTTAAACTTGTGGGTTTGATTGGCAGAGGTGAGAGTTACATGCAGTTTGGGGAGACTCTGTTTGGCAGATGCTTAAACCTAAAATGAGTAGCTGTGCAGCAGGCTTTTCCAGAGCAATGTGATCTCAGTCTAAAGATGGCATCCTGGACATTCTCTGGCCTCTCCCTCAGTGCCTCGTGGGATATAGTTTCTGGGCTGGTCACTAAGCTGCCGGTACAAAAGTTTAGCCCTCCACACACATTTTAAAGAGACCAGCTTCCTCTGAGGAAGTAAAAAGAGATGATAATAAATATACAGTAGTCCCTGCCGTTCGCAGGGGAATGTGTTCCAAGTCCCACAGGAGATGTGTGAAACCCCAGAGAGCAATGAAGCCTAAATATACTATGTTTTTTTCTTATACATACATGCCTATGGTAACATTTAATTTATAAATTAGGCACAATAAGAGGTGAACAAAAATAATTATAAAATGGAACAATTATAATAAATACTATAAAAAGGTAATACGAATGTGATCTCTCGCTCTCTCTCTCCGCTCTCTCTCTCTCTCAAAACATCTTATTGCACTGTACTCCTCCTTCTTGTGATATGGGATGATAAAACCCTTATGCCAGGAGATGCAGTGGGCTGAATTATGCGGGCACTGTGACGTCATGGTGAGCTGCTGGTGACCTGCCGAGGACTTGTCAACAGGACCGTCTACTTCCCGACCACAGTTGAGCTTGGGCAACTGAATAACTGAAACCAGGGAAAGTGAAACTATGGATAAGGAGAGAGTACTGTACCCTATACCAAAAAAGAAAACAAGTTGGGAGGTACTTTTATATATATTTTTTTTTAAAAGACAAAGTTTTTCCTATTTCATTAGCTGGTCAGTGGACATCAAATCGGATGCCTCAGCAAATATGGAGAAAACCACGAAACTCTGCAACTCATCTTTGAGAATATATCAAATCTTTCCATTAATGAGCAAAGACAGTTTATCCTAGCCAGTCTTAAAATTCTGATAAAGGAGCCCACTATACCTTCTGAAGTGTTGCATTTTACAATATTTTTGTGGTCCTGTCATGATATACTCATTTATACGTGGTAACACCACAGACCTATTTTAAAGGGGAGTGCCTCCCTCTTCCTCCGTGCCACAACGGGTACATTTGGCATCAGAGAAGCCACTTGAAGTAAAATGCCCCTCACACCATGGGGTCTGACACTTATGTTCATAGTATTTGTGTCTGAAATGCAGCAAGCCAGCACCAAGATTGCTAAAATGAAGCTGTAAAGGTAGAATCTGTAAGCACGAGGAAAGCCTATAATGAAATTCCATTTCTAGGCTTTCATCAATTCACCAACTGGACTGCGTTGCTGTTACAAAATCATGCAAAACCAAAAACTGTTGCTGGTGTATTTCATATACCAACATTTTTGGCAGAGTCTGTCCAAAGGTGGAAACCAGAAGCGCCGATTGTGGGGGACATGTTGTCGTAAGAATAAGAACTTGGTGAATTGGACTGATTTCAAATTTAGTTTGGTACTGGTCCAAATGATCCAAGAGTATGCACTGGGACATTTGGTACATTAATAATTTGGGCAGGCAATTTAACAAATATTTATTAAGTTCCCACTAACTCTAAAGTCTCAAATAAATATTATGTATTTATATAGATTATAAATAATGCTCAGTGCTTCTGTTCTACATGGTATAGAAAAAGATTTTTCCATTTGTATGCATAAAAAGAGGCTGAGCATTTTGAGTGCAACATGTTTTGGTTCTCAGAGATGAAGTGATAATTAAAGGACACCAGGACATTTAATGAGAGAGTATCACACACATCCTCTCAAGTGACTGTCATAATCACCATAAAAAGGGGAAGCTATATATTCCCCATTTGCACATGGAAAACCAAAGCTCCTTTCTGCTACTTGTTTAGAGGAAGGACTTGAAATCGAATGGGTTTTCCATACTCAGAGACAGTGTAAGTGATTCAGTCTTAGAGATCAGCATGAGCAGAGGTCAATATTCATGAAAACACTTGGCTTATTGAAGCAAAAGTGAGTGGTCTTGTGTCCTGGTGCATAGCAGATGTGTGCTTAGTAGCTGCAGAGACACTGGGTAAGTGCAGCAGAGGAAAAAGAGAATAGGCTGATACAGTAAAGCCCCAGGCTATAACTTTATCTGTGGATTAATCCATTTGGAAATGGAGCCATGATCTCAAGGAAAAATAAATACAATTGAGATAGGGGGAGTGTTTTAGTCCGTTCACGCTACTCTAAGTTTCCATAGACTGGGTGGTTTCAACAGTAAACATCTATTGCTTACATTTCTGGAAGCTGGAAACTTAAGATCAGAGTTCCAGCATGATCAAGTTCTGGTGAGAGCCCTCTTCCTGGCTTGTAGAAGACTCCCTTCCCTTCACATGGTGGGAAGAGAGATCATCTCTCACGTATCTCTCCTTACATGGGCACTAATCCCCTTCATGAGGACTCCACCCTCACCACCTAATTACTTCCCAAAGGCCCTACCTCCAAAGACCATCATGCTGGGAAACAGGGCTTCAACATATGAATTCTCAGAGGATGCAAACATTCAGTGCATTGCAGGGACAAAGTAAGAATGAGGTATTAAGATCTATAGCTCAATAAATACTTCTCTCAAAATACTTATTTCTCTTTTGTCTTGTTCCTGAGAACTGTATTTACTTCTGCATAAAAATTACTAGGTACAGTTGTATTTTCTATGAAGTGAGCCATTAGAAGAAGAAATGCTAATATACACATTAATGTATGCACATGTATCTATATTGTGCATGGTATGTATATATATGGTGGGTTATCTTAACAAGGTAGGAGTAGCCCTTCTGAACCAGAGCATACTGTCCAACAAAGAATAAATTCAGAAATAAATGGCTGTGTGTGTTTCTGAGCCATCCTAAGATAATCAACTTCTTTGAAGGAGAATTCATTTTTTTTCAGACCCCAGAGGCAACATGTACCGCCTGGAGACCATAATATTCCCATTTATCCCCAGGGTACCTGGGAGAATCTTACTATGCAAAAGTACTGTGGAGAGCTTTAGATAAAAAGGAGTAATAAACAACAAATCTATGGAGGAGAGAGCTCTCTGCACCCTCAGAGGCCAGAGAGATGCTGGGCACAGGAAACAATTTGCTTTCTGTATTTTGGGTAATTTAACAGTCAGTGTGGCCACAATATTGAAATTACTCTGCTCTCCCATGGACTGAAATGCTCATGTATAAACAGAAGAGTCTCAGAGAGAACCTGATGAAAAATGAGGAATGCTAGGGAAACACCTTGTCTTGGGGGTAGGGGTGGGAGGGGAGGGTGCGAGGGCTGTTTCTAACTTCAAGGAAATCATCTAATTAGAACTTTAAAAATTCAGGCCCATTGTCAGAGAGCCTGATATGCTGTCTTTTCGTTCCTCAACTTACTTTCATGAGAAATACAATGGCAAGGCAGTGAATACACACACTCACTATTGTCAGGTAGTGACAAATGTCTTTTGTCACATTACAGTCTAGGTTGCTAGTTTTGTATTTACACCAAATTGTTACTCAAAATATGAAACACTGGCATTTAGAGAAATGCAGAAATTACTCACTTCCCTGGAATTCTGCATGACAAATTAGGACTATGCTTTAACTCTAATAAATGTAGCTGTAACAGAGTTTTCATAAACATTCTTGAGATGTTCTTCTGGAGTAGCTTTATTTTGGCACCCTACTTTTCCTGCTTAAACAAATGAAAAGGTTGGCTGATATTGTCAAAATACAGCACTTCTGGTGAACCAAGAGCCATTTATTAAAATAATGTATTGATGCAGTGTCATAAATACAGAAATCACATTTCTGCAGGAAAAACCTATTACCCTAAGCCAAGATTATTTTATTTTAAAAGAAAAATTATTGCAGTTGTGGATTCTGAAAGTAATATGATGTGGTTCAGACCTTGGCCTTTCACAGTGGCTTTTAATGCACCTTGATATGTTATGTAAAAAAGATACTTGTATAGTGAACAAGTGTTGTCTTTGCGGAAATGCATTCATTACAAGTAGGCTTTGACTCTTATGGGACTCAAAATTATGAACTTAAGAATACAAATATGATTTTTCTCTAGTTGTAGTAAGGCCTTAACACATAGGCAAGTGTGACAACAGCCAACCAACACACACACACACACACACACACACACACTCTCCTCTTGGAGGGTCAGGGCTCTCCAGAGCTGACCATTTTCCTGATATCATTTTAATCTTGTCCTTTGTCACAGCACTGCACTTTTTGCTCTAAAGGTTTCAACACTAAAAAGTGGGGAGGTGAAGCCATAGTTCAATTCAATTTATTTTTATATTGCCTCTCATACAAAGTCTCTCAAAACGCTTTACAGTAAGAGATAAAATAATCATATAACACTTGCCCATATTCGAAACAGCAGCGATCACCCAGACAGCAAGGGGGAAAGCTGTGCACAGTCATGGGTCAAAGTCCCTGGTGAAACACCCCTCCTTTAGAAGCCATATAAATGAACGTTTCAGCAGAGGGACGTGGCCATATACTATCACTCGCCAAGCCCCACGTTCTTAAGGGAGAAGTAAGGCGTTTTATTTTTCCAATCAAATAGAGCATTATCTCTTCTAAACCCTTGGTGATCTCGACTAGTTGACCAGTTTCCTCGCATATGCAAAACTAAAGAGCCAAAGCACAGGAACAAGCTTTCTTTCTATTGTTGCCAATTACTTTAATCACACATGATTTATGGCTTCCTGGAAAGCAGTTGTTCTGGGGCACCTCTTTCCCTTGTCTGTGTTCCATATTTTTGGCCCCAAGAGGTAAAGGGTAAAGGCTGGTAAAAAGACTAAAATGGGTGGTCTTTCTTTTAGTCAACCTCTAGCGCGCACTCACACACACACACACACACACACAGGAAATGCTTATACTTGAGACTTGAAAACTCAGAATGAATCAGTGACAGTCTGGGGCAGGAAGAAGGAATAAGGGAGGATGATGGAGAAAGAATTTTTGCTAGATAAGGCAGCCCAAATTAAATAATAGTTCCCACTGGAAAAAAAAAAAGCAAAAACAAATGTCTGGAAAGGATAATGAAAAAGCCAATCCTGGCAAAAGGAAATTAGGTCAAATCAATATATCAAGTTTGTATAGCACTTTTAATTTACAGAAGAGTTATTCGGGACTTGATGTAAGGAAATTGGAGATGTTGCTATTCTCTGAGAGTGATAGAGTTACCCAGCATGGGAAGAACATACAGTCAGCAGTGGAAAGCTACCATATTTACAAAGATGCTCTTTTACAGAGCAAATAGCAGTTTGAAATTATCAGGCCCAGTGAAAGTAAGTAATTCTGAAAGAAGAAGTTTCTCTCCCAAGTCCCATACCCCCCATCACATGGTTTTTCAAGTGTGGAGATGCAATGTTCTCTATCAAAGGCATCTTTTTCTTTTCCAAAAAGTGCAAAAATCGAAGGAAGCCTCGGGCTTCAGGAGAACTCACAGGATTCCTATCAGTAAATAATCCAAAATCTGTTTAGGAAGCCTGTTTCTAGAAGGATATGAACCTTTTCTATCCTCTACTTCTTTAATAGAGTCACATCTTTATAATACATAACAAACAGAATATATTGTAACTCATTCCTTGACCTTTTAATATTTCTGTCACTGATTGTCAGAGTTGAGAACTACTCTCTATCCTGAGGTGATGGATTATTTAATTAACCATTGACCTTTTCCCAACATTTGTTGACAATGAGCACAGTCCCATGAAAGCTGCTTGCTTTGGATATTGGTCAATTCTGTGTTGTTTATCAATAGGAGAATGCCATTTTTCATAACTTAGATCAAATAACTGAAATTACTTTTTGCCATTTATTTGTCCAAATCTATTTTCAAATGGATTTATGTCTCTTTCCTTTTAACTATCTATTAGAAAAGAACAATAGGTTTATTATACCTTTCCAAAACAAATCCCATGTCAACAAACATGTCTGATGGAATTCAATTCAGTCAACCTACGAAAATAATGTTTTCTAGTTATGAACCTTTTGGACAAAATTGCAGTGAATCATTTCTAAAGGTATACACTTCTCCTGGTTCCCAGGTTTTTTAAGAAAATAAGCTCTCCCAGGAGAGTAAGGTAGACCCTTCGAAAAAGTCATATAGTTGTTTATAAGTTCTATTCGTTAGTATGGGAAATGTTCCTGCATTTTTTTCCAAAGGCTATTTTCTTCATAGAAGGTCAAAAAATTTGTGGAAGATTTTGGCTAATTAAATGTGAAACTTGGAATCTTTCAGTTGAATGACAGACTTGTTTCTGTACTTGGGGTAAATAGCATCTTCCTGTACCCCTTCCAACAGTCCCCCACCTGCCCACTTTTCTTCTAGAAAGGCTGTACATCTTGGATGCAGGGGTGAAAAGAGGGCATTGCAATCCCAGGCCAGAGTTTTCATGGAGAAAGTTCCATTTCTGCAGACATCTCTGCCCCCAGGATCAAGTAACGTGGTAAGAAAGGGAAAAGTGTTCAGAGGGTCCAGGTTGGCCTTTCTCTCTGTTGGCTTTCTTACTACATATTCAGCTCTCAAAGTTTTGTTTGAGCCCTCAAAGTTTGATTGAGGGCATGCCACAGTGTGAAGGCGTTTGGAACCAGACAGTCCTGAGCTTAAAATTTTAGTTATTTTCCTTTCTGGGTAATATCGTGCACTTCATTTATTTCTTTAATGCCTCCATTTCCTCATCTATAAAATGGGAATAAAAATAGCAACCTCTCACACTTATTGTAAAATTGAATGAGATAATATATGCAAAGCTCATGGCAAATAGTAAAAACCCAGTAAAACAAAGCTGTTCTAATGTAATACTGACTTTTCCAGTTTGTCATGTAGACATGGCCATTATCTCTACAGAGCAGAATACAATAGATTAGAGATGTTTCAGCAACAATTGAAGTCCATTTTCATCTCCCTGGAGACTACAGTGTTTAAAGACTTGACATTATGGAAGTATATTGTCTTCATTAATTTATGTTAATTTTTAATGTTAGTGTGGCAGTATGGGATAATATATACAAAAGCCTGTGTGTATGTGTGTGTTTGCTTATACAAACAAACAGACACGCACACACACAGATATTGCAGGGTGAAAGAGTTTTGACCCTAAGAAAGCAGATTTTCATTAAAGCCTAAACCTAGGACATAATATAAAGCATTAATTGTAGTAGCAGCCATTTTTTTTTTTTTTTTTTTTTGCCTGACAAGAATAAGAATTCTTAAAATGAATGATGTTTGGAAATTAGCAAGAGCATAGTGTATCTATTGATCATATTTTATGAAAATGTTACCCAAATTAAACTACAGAGCTTTACGATTCTGTCCAAGGAAACAGCACGTGCAAGCTACCTTTGTGCGGCTCTCTTATGTATCTGTTAATCATGTTATTTCCCTCTGGCATCTATCAGTTTCTCTTCAACGGTAAGAGCTTATCTCCTGTTAGAACAGAATTATATGGGCATATCATCAGATATCTAGATGGCTAAGTTGTACGTTTGATACATGGGTGACGTTAATGTAATATTATGATGGATATCTATTAGCACGTACATCACCGAAATATAGACTCTCTAACGTCTTTGAAAGTGGCTGCCCTTTCCGTGTCAGTGTCAATCCACGCCAGAATCACAAGAATGAACAAATGTGACAGGAGAGGCTGTACCAATTATAGATGAAGGGATACTATCTACTCCCACTATTTGATGTGATTTATTTGGCCGTCCTGCTACATTTGTAGGCAGCAGATTGGAGCTGTTTATGAAGTGACAAATGGTACTCAATGACATTGAATGACTCCTCCAATCAATTTAACTTGTCTAAAAAGTGGTCGTGAATCGTGCTATACATCCAATGGTAGTGGATACAGAAAAGTTTGAACTTTTTGCCCTGAAAACATATACTCTTAATATATACATTAAAGAGTGAAAGAAATAAGTAGTAAAATTAGTTTATGGAAATCATAATTTCTTTAAATGGGTTTTTAATTTTTTTTAATGTTTTATTTATTTCTGACAGAGAAAGACAGCGTGAGCAGGGTAGGGTCAGAGAGAGAGGGAGACACAGAATCTGAAACAGGCTCCAGGCTCTGAGCTAGCTGTCAGCGCAGAGCCCCACGCGGGGATGCAGGGTTCGAACCTACGAACCGTGAGATCATGACCTGAGCCGCAGCAGGACGCTTAGCCGACTGAGCCACCCAGGCGCCCCTAAAAGGGTTTTAAAAAAAAAACATGTTTCATAAGGTGTTTCATCAAGGATTTTTTTTTCAGAGACATGGACTTTTTTTTATTAATTTGAGAGAAATGCTTTTTGGGGGGTCAGTTTTCTCTTGGAGAAGGGGTAGCACAGAGTTGTCTACATAAATGCATAATTCTGTAGTGAAAAAGTAAAACAATTTAATGGGGGTTGTCAGTGAAATAACTGAAGCCACTATTATATAAAAAGCCTTTGGGCTTATGAGTCCAGATATTGACTAAAGTTTCCAATGATTATTTAGCCCTTTTTAACAAACTATTTTGGTCTAAGTGATTTTATTGATGAATTTATTGAATTAATTATAAAACTCAAAGAAATAATTACCTCTCATGCACGGGTTTGATCATACAAACAGAAGTCCTTTCCCTTAAACACTGGAGAAATGCACAGGCTTTTATACTTACACATGTTTTTGTCTTACGCATATAACTAGTATAATGGAATAACGTCGCAGGCCGGGCTAACCTCACACAAGTGTATTTACATATTTATTTCAATTTATTAGACGTAGGTAGTCTTTTCCATACTTAATTCAAACCACTACTGCTATAAGCCAAGAATGATTTTTTCCTATCTCTCTATTATTCAAATTTATTAAACAATATTTCACATTTGTTTGACACCGTGTCAAACTCAGAACTCCTAAAGTACTGCTGCAGCTTTGGAACTGTTATGCTTTCTCGGACTTTAATCATTTTTGGCAAGGCTCCACTTCCTGTCAGAAAGTGAAACAGCTTTGGAATGTCATTTTCACGAAAGAAAACAGAGAGAATCCGAGAGGAAGTTCTCCTCCACTCCAGATCGCCTAAGATACTCAAACACGCTCACAGGAGGGCTGGAATACATCAAACATTAGCAGAGGGAAAAGGACACAATTTTCCCACATTAAAAATACATGGATAAAGTTGAACTTCTGCTAAAAATAGTTCCCATGACTAATCCTATTAAGTTTAAAAAATTGGGCAGTATCTTCCTTGAAGCAGAATTACTCTCTGCCATCACACTGTGCTGCTGCCTACACCCCCAAAGCCAGCACCCCTCGGTGTCAGGCCCTCGTCTTTCCTTTTGTAATCACATTACGGGGAAAGGGAAAGAGAAGGAGATCGGACAGTGCCTTTTATTCAGGTCTCAGATATCAAAGGAGACCAAAAAGAAGATATACAGATCAAAATTATCTCAAAATACCAAAACTTCTGAAGAGCAATATACTGTCCTTATGCATCTGCAGTGTTTTCTCACTCACTCTCAGAGTGTCCCCAGGGAGCAATGAGATTGCAGAATGCAAACGAAGATTGCCCTGAGTTATGCCACTTGAAGGCCTAGACAGTGCTGGATGAAAATCCCAGCAGCAAATGGTGCGAAGTCTGTACTATCTTGGATGCACGAACCCCTGAGTTTTGCCTCATGTAACGACCGTGTGAACTAGACAGGGAAGAGGAGAGGATGAAAACGGATCATGGAAAGCGATCTTACAAAGCTACGAGATTCTAAACCAAGTACGTCTGTCAAGAGGAAGCCATCAGTGCTCCCACCATCCCGCAGTTCACACTGATAATCAATGTTACTTTGGTGTTTTAGAGGGGAGGTATGGGAATATAAAGTAGTCACTGCAGAAGGAGTCATTAGGTACCATGATACTGGCATATGTTAGCTAAGTGATTAGCAATGGTGAGGTTCAGCTGCAGTGAAACCTAAACCCAGCTGATGCCATTAACACAGTGGATCTAATGAACCCCACAGACCACATTAAAGCAGAGAAAGCAAAACGACAATTGGAGAATGGCTTTTAATGAAATCATCAATCCAAAAACGGAGGGGGATAGATGTCATGTAAGAAGCCTTTGTGGAACCACCAGACAATCACTAACGCAAGCACTAGTTTTAAAGGACAGGCAGGTAACTTACCCTTAGTTGTTTAGGAGATACTTTGGAAACTGTTTTAAACAATCGGTCCATGTTTTTAGCTTTGCATTAGCATGCAGAAAATGAATTGCCCAGATGACTGAGAATTTTCCACACTGTCGCCATAATGTGCAAGTGTCCACAAGTCATAAAGAAGAGATCCTTTGTTACAAGTTCTTAATTGAACTGCACATGTGTAAGGTAATCCATAATCCATAGCCACTTGAACATTTGATCTTACCCTGTAAATATGTACTTCTTTGAAAAGCAGGACCTATAATTCCATCTATATGTAGTGCTGCCCCGAAAGGATTCATTCACCTTCAAGCTAACCATTTTTCAGTTGGCCTCGCACATATAAAAGGTTCTAGCCTAATGATTACCAAAGCAATTAAGAGGGAAATTTTTGAAGTTTCCCAACGGAAAGTAACTCTCAGGTTCACAAGCTGCCTAGCGAGTAGGAAGGAATGTGGGTGCCAGAGCCACACTGCCTGGATTTAACTCTCAGCTCTGCTACTTACTAATTTCAAGGTTGTCATTTCTGCGGCAATGTTGGGCCAGCAAAAAAAGAAAAACTATAAGGACTTAGGGCAGACAAGGAACAAGTGAAAGTAGCAAAAAGTGGTTTTTCTTCTTTTGAGCATCAACCCTATAACCTCCATAATGCTGAACTTAATATTGTTAGTTATTTACTTACTTAGTGAGTTTATGAGTGAATGAGCTTAGCCATGGCCTTCTATGGATGTACGTGGTTTGTCCTCTGCCTAAAACATCTAACAACAAATCTGAATCACTGTCCCTTGGGACCAGGAAGACCCAGAAGGCTAAGAATTCAAACTTTCAGAAACTGTGTTCAAAGCGTGTATGTCAACAAACAGAAACAATTAGCAAAGATAAACCATTACTCCTTAAAGCAGAAACATTCCACATCTAGAAAGGTTGCAACTTTAGAAGTCATTTATAATGTTTCAGGGCAGCATGACCCAAGCTCAGAAAACTCCAGGTTCCTATTTAAGGAGCCAAATTACAATAGATACTTTAATTGTAAAATTTTAAAGAGGCAAAGTAATCATCATTTTGCAACAAAGGGTAGAAGTCCATTTCAGCATGTGTGGTTTCAAGGTTACTCTGTGTTCTGTGAAAATCTAAGTCTATTTCTCTAGCCTTAGGGGTTCAAACTGTGATCTGGTTCCTAGGTTCTAAATCGATTTGGCCACTGACTAACGACTATGTAGCTACTTAGTTAATCTCTCACTGCTTTCTCTCTCTGCTTCTTCTTCTTCCCCCCCCCCCCCCAGTAAATTCAGGACAGTAATCATGGCTACCTCATGGGGGTATTGGAAGAAATGAATGAAATCATACATATTGAGCACTTAAAACACTGTCTCATATGCATAGACCCCCACAATAAACATTGTCTGTTGTAATTTAATATGCTAGATATTATTGTACATGTTCATCATGTTATGTGAGACCCTCTCAATCCCAGATTCCTAGGAATCAATTATCCTTCCTTTGTGCCTATATGCACATCGGCTAACCTCTGTTGCACATTCCAGCATGAGAAAAATCTTCTCCCAGGACCCTTCCCACTCCTCCACATCAGTAATGGCCCTGAATCTTAGGAATCCAGTGAAATCATCACCTCTTCTTCTTTTTCTGCTTGCTCTCTCCTGCTTCTCTTCTTTTTTTTTTTTTTAATGTTCTATTTATTTCTAGGAAAGAGAGAGAGAGAGAGAGACAGCGTGAGCAGGGGAGGGTCAGAGAGAGAGGGAGTCACAGACTGAAACAGGCTCCAGGCTCTGAGCTGACAGTCAGCACAGAGCCCGACATGGGGCTCGAACCCACGAACCGTGAGATCATGACCTAAGCGAAAGTCGGACGCTTAACCGACTAAGCCACCCAGGCGTCCCTCTCCTGCTTCTCTTCTAATTTCTTTGGTGATTGACTATGAGTCTTAGTGATCCCTAAACTCAATAGTCATGCCTTCAAACCAAGGAGAACCTTTTTCATAGCATAAACATATCTAGCTTTTTTAGCCAGCAAAGGCCATCAACAGATGACTCCAATGGTACCCTTACTTTACATGTTTGCTTTTGTGTTGGCCTCTCTACAAGCGCAGTACTGCGGCCTAATCCCAGATTGCTGAAGAATGCCTGTAGGGGAATAGTCACCAAAGATGATTCTGATGAACAGCTTGCTGCAGCTCTAATGGTGAAACATATAAAATGCATCATACATTAAATTTAATGTTGCCTCATTAGTCTTAATTAGATTCCTACATTATACCAAGATTATGGTTTCTCCGTGTTTATGTTTTCTCCTAAAATTGAGTCTACCCAAGATAATACTTCAGTGTACTTTTTAAACCTTTGAATAAAAATGTCCACTAATGGCTTAATATCAATAATACCTTTGATCTTATAAAAAATAATATCAAAAGAAAGGCAAACTAAATTATTATATGTCTAAGGAGTTTCATGTCATTCATAAAGCCCATAAAAGAAGTCTTGTAACTCAGAAATAAACCTAAAAACTGCGAACATTTGCTCACTAAGAAAAGTAATTGGTCTATTATTTCCTTTATTCCCCTTTCTATCATTATGCATAATATGGAATATGTTTTTTTTTCAATAAAAGAATAGTTGTTTCCCTCCCCCTCTTCACCCACCTCATAGTTTAGCTTCTCCTTTTATTAGCATCTACTATGAAGCCTTCGCACATCCAGTGTTATCATACAGCTATGAAAGAAGAAAGGGGCCTGAGAAACCCCAGAGCACAACCACTTTTTATAATAAAGGAGTCATGGACTAGAAGTTTTGGGGACTTGTGGGGGCTTGGAGATCATAGGGGATCCATGACCGAAAGTCAGGTTTCCCGGCCCACAGTTCATCATATTTGTGATCAGCTCCATAATGCATCTGAGACAATATTCTGCTGCCCTTGTTCAAATGCACCCTGTAGTGCAAGCCTGTTAGTTCCTAACTCTGAGTTCACATGCTCATGTCACGGCACACCTGGACAGACTCTGAAGTGCCTGTGATTTGGCTGCATTTTTACCAGTAATCATAAACTCCTAAAATAAAAAATCAAGGAAAATACAATGCAGATCAGGTCTGTCAAAAATTCTTCAATTCTCTGCCATTGGATAATGAAGGGGTTGGTGGTATGGAAGTCCTAAAAGATTACATCTCATTTACACATATGTAGTAGTAATTTATGGATTTTAACAGACACTAAGTAATGGATTAAGAAATTTAGTTTTACTTCCTATTGAAAATGGACATCATTAGGTCTCATCTTACTCTCATTCTTGTGTCCCTGGGTTACCCACTAGCCTCCAGCAATTGCTGAGATCTGGCCAATGCCACTGCACAGCCAAGTTTCATCTGGGAGGAAACTATCAAGCAAGGAAAATATCAAGATTAGGGGCTGAAGAAGGAAATGAGAGAGTAAAGAGAATTCAGAACCAAACAATATTCATGTGCAACTTGAAAACACTAGCTTACTATGGAAAAATTTAAAAATTTTCCAGCCCCTTGGTGTGCCTGGGTGGCTCAGTCAGTTAAGTGTACAACTTCAGAGCCTGCTTCATATTCTGTGCCTCCCTCCCTCTATTCCTCTCATACTCTGTCTCTGTCTCTCTCTCTCAAAAATAAATAAACTTTTACAAACATTAAAAAATAAAATATAAAATAAAACAAAACAAAAAAATAAATAAAATAAAATAATAAAATAAAATAAAATAAAATAAAATAAAATAAAATAATTCACTAGCATCTTAAAGCTGTGAGCAGGAGGAGCAGATACCCATGGGGAGAGCTGGGAGGCTTGAAAAGAACCAGTGAGCACAAGAGATTAAAGCACATGTTAGGACAAACAGCTTTCAGACAATATCGTTATATTCATTTCTGTAATCTACAAAATTTGGAAATAAAGACCTATTTGCAAAACTAGCAAAGTTACCTATGTGTTTATCCAGGAATTATACCTCACTGTCATGAGGCATTTTCATTCCATCATTTTATCTAGTTCTTCATTTAATGACCCCTTTTAACAGTGCCCTGGATACATATTCTAAATCCTGGATATCCTAAAATGTTTTTAAAACTACCTGTAAATCGATGTGCCTCGGTGGCTCAGTCAGTTTAGGCATCCGACGTTGGCTCAGGTCATGATCTCGCAGTTTGTGAGTTCAAGTCCCGTGTTGGGATCTGTGCTGAGAGCTCAGAGCCTGGAGCCTCCTTTAGATTCTGTGTCTCCCCTTCTCTCTGCCCCTCCCATACTCATGCTCTGTCTCTCTCTGTTTCTTAATAATAAATAAAAATGTTAAAAAAAATTAAAAAATAAAACTACCTATAAATCAATGTTAACATTTTCAGGTTAAATAAAAACAAATTATATTTCAGTTTATAAAACTATTGCTTAGATAGCAGAATATGTAGGTAAAGGTTATCTGAAAGTTTTTATGAACTACAGAAAGAAATTTAAAGATGATGAAGATGTATGTGGTATAACTGCTCATGACTTAAAATTACATAATTCAGTCGATGGTCATAGCATTTTTAGTGTTCATATCCTAGAAGAATACAAGCTTTAGAAAGTTATTTATTAAATACTCCAGAAAAAAAATGTCTCATGAACTTTTAACAAATTTATACCGGGAGCACCAATTCTATAGCCATGTAATGGAAATGGACAGTAGCTCTGCTATTAAACTTTTGGTTTAGTAGCAAGCTATCAAACCACCCGCAAAATGTCAAAATATTCTATACACCTCAGAGTTAGAGATGTCTGACTCTCTATGATTTATGGAAACATTATTTAAAATGTATTTTCTGTTCATTTCTGTCCAATGCTGCACCTTTTATAAACCTACTGATTAATATCAAACAGTGAACAAATCTGACAAGCAGGATTACCAATCTAACAAAACTGTTTATAGTGTGAATGAAAAAAGCACACCATTTCCAGTCAGTGTACTTAATAATAAAATCCTGTTGTACTTAAGCGGTGAAGGGATTACTTAACTGTCAAAGTTCCTTTAACTGTTAAAGTTGCCACATTAAAGACCTGCTATTTAAAAGCACTAGAAGAATATGTCATGCCAGTTTATTCATAATTATCATATTTTTATATTTAAATATAACATAATTGATGTGTATAGAAATAAAGCAAATTCAATTCTTTGAAATTAAATTATCTTCCCCGAAGGCATTTTTATGGTAGAGAATAAAGAATTTTCATACACAGCTTTAAACTCACTTTTTATAAATGTTACATAATTTTGGTCAAATCATATGATATCAATATATATTATAGTTTGTATTTGAACATTTTTCTTTAGAAAAGAGTTTTGGGGAAAGGTACCTGGGTGGCTTAGTTGGTTAAGTGTTCCACTCTTGGTTTTGGCTCAGGCCACAATCTCGCAACTCGGGAGTTCAATCCCTGCATTGGGTTCTGTGGTGACAGCTTTGGTATTCTCAAAGGCACCTGCTTTGTATTCTCTGTCTTCCTTTCTTTCTGTCCCTCCCTGGCCTGCTCACGCTCTCACTCTCTCTCTCTCTATCTCTCTCTCTCTCAAAATAAACAAACAAACAAACGAACATTTTTTAAAGAGAGCTTTGGTATCATAAACCTCAAAACTTCTGTGAGATATTTTGCAAAACCCTTTCTTTAATTTTGACATTCTAGTCTACTTTAGTTACATAGGTAGAATTATAGAACTATTGTTTATGGAGAAAAAGTTAAGATTTTAACTCAAGAATCATTAAGAACTTTTGGAACATCGGCAACTAATAAAACAATTTGTATGACGAAAATCAAATACTGGAAACAAACAAGTTTGATAGATAAATAGTTTAATTTAACTAGCCTAAAACTCTTTAAGTCTATAAAATTCCCAAAACAACAAGCAGAAAATCATCACCCAAAGTGCTATTCCCATGGTAACTTCACATTGTGATTTTGTTAGTATAAGACAGGACATTTCAAAATTTATTTAAGTTGACAATTTCTGTTAAATTATCCTTTTTTTATTTCTTTTTTTTTCTTTTCCAGCTTTTATGTTAAAAATGTTTTCTTTTATGTTTACTTTATTTTTTTAAAAAATAGTTTATTGTCAAGTTGGTTTGCATATAACACCCAGTGCTCATCCCCACAAGTGCTCCCTTCCATGCTCATCACCCCCTACCCTCCCCCCTCTGTTAAATTATCTTAATGAGCTTAAACGTTAAGACTAGAGAAGCAAAAGAAGTTATTGAAGCTTTACCGAGTCCAAAGTATTGACTATTATCTCACATCTACATGTTGATCTTGAGCTTATGTACATGGAAATCATAAGAGAAAAGATTTATGTAAACTTGCACAGTAAATAATGGAAAGGATGTGGGGAAATAAAATGCCAGGACCTAATTCATTTTCCCTCAAAATGAATAAAATAACTTCTGGCAAAGAGCAACATCACCAAAAATGGTGGATTCAGGAGTTCTATAGATCCGTCCCTCTGTGAAAGCACCCATTAAGCTGGCAAAAACTTTCAGAATCAAATCTTTTGAAACTCTGGATACTAATACAAAATCCTACAACAATCAGAGAGTGCTTAATGAACAAAGAAGTTACTAAATTTTGGCATTTAAAGAAATCCCTGTTAGGTCAGTGGCTGATTGCTAAGATAGTGGGAGAAAGACTTCAGTGACCACACATGACAAAAGATACAGTCTTTACAAGAGTAATTTGGAAATGTTACTAAACAAATGGACAATTGTAGTCCACAAAAAGTCACAACAGCAAAACTCTGGAGAGTAAAATCTGATTTTCAGAGCTGCCAAATTTTAATATGTATATGTCCAGTTGTCAACCAAAAGTTATGAAACATGCAAAGAAAGAGGAAAGAATGGCTTACTCACAGGATAAAAAAAATTATGCAGAAACCATAACTGAAGAAGCCCAAATATTAAACATACTAGACTAAGACTTTAAATTAACTGTCTTGGGACACCTGAGTGGCTCAGTTGGTTAAGCAGCTGACTTTGGCTCAGGTCATGATCTCACAGTTCATGGGTTCAAGCCCTGCATCGGGCTCTGTGCTGGCAGCTAGCTCAGAGCCTGGAGCCTGCTTCAGATTCTGTATCTCCCTCTCTCTCTGACCCTCCCCTACTCATGCTGTGTCTCTCTCTCAGAAATAAATTTTTAAAAAAATCAACTGTCCTCAATATGTTCAAAGAATTAAAGAAGCCCATGCACAAGCAGCTAACAGGGACCAGGAGAATTGTGTCTCAATAAGTAGAAAATATCAACAAAGAGATAAACATTATAAATAGAATTAAATATAAATTCTGAAACTGCAGTATAATAACTGAAATTGAACATTTACTAGAGGGATTCAACACAGATTTGAGCAGGCAGAAAAATCAGTGAGCTTGAAAACATGTCAATTAAAATTATCTAATGTGATGAACAGAAAAAAAGAATGAAGAAATACCAGTGGAATGTCAATATACACAATATGGGATTCCTAGAAGTAGAAAAGAGATAAAAAGGGGAAGAAAAAATATTTGAAGAAATAATAGCTGAAAACACCCCCAATGTGGTGAAAGGCATGAATTTATACATCTATGAAGCTCTACCAGCTCTAAGTAGGATAAATGCAAAGAGATCCACACAGGAATACTTTACAATCCAACTGGTGAGAGGCAAAGAAAGACTCTTGAAAGCATCAAGGGAAAGGTATGACTTGTCATATACAAAGGATTCTCAACAAGACTAGAAGCCAATTTCTCATTAGAAACCATTGTGACCAGAAGGCAGAGGAATGACTATTAAAGGGTTGAAAGGGAAAAAAAAAAAAAAAAAAAAAAAAAAACCTTGCCAATCAAGAATTCTATGTCTGGCAAAACTATTCTTGAAAAATGAAGGAGAAATTAATACATTCCCAGATAAACAGGTTAAGAGAGTTCATTACTGGTAAATGTTTCCTATAAGAACTGTTAAAAGGAGGTTTTTCAGGTTGAAATTAAAAAACATTAAATAGTAACTAAAAGCAATACAAAGAATTTTTTTAAATCAGTAGAGATAACAATACAGGAAAATATAAAAACTATCATTATTATATATCTGTTTACAATACCTTTTTCTATATAATTTAAAAGAGAAATATATAAAATAATAATTTCACGTCTATTTTAATGGGGACACTGTATGTAAAAAGATGTGATTTATGACAATAACAACATAAAATGGTAGAAACAAAACAATAGAGAAGCAGAGTTTTTGTATGCCATTGAAGCTATTGTAGCTTTGCTTGCTAGTGGTATCAATGCAAACTGAATTATTATATATTTAGGATGTAATTATATTCTCAAAAGTAACCACTAAGAAAATAACAAAAAGAAACTCAGAAAAGAAAGTGAGAAGAAAATCAAAACAGGACACTAGAAAAAATTAACTAAACAGGAAAAAAGGCAATAATAGAGTTATTGGGGAGCAAAGAAAATACAAAATATGTAAAAATCAACTTAGAACTGGCAGAAATAAGTCCTTCCTTATAAGTAATCACTTTAAATGTAAATGGATGAAACTCATCAATTAAAAGGCAGAGATTGGCATAATGAATGTTTTTAAAAAAGAAAACATAATCTACCTATCTGCTTTACAAGAGACTCACTTTGAATACAAAGAGACAAATGTTTTGAAAGGATCGAAAAAGATAGTAACCATAGCAGGGATAGCTTTATCAATATCAGACAAAGTAGATTTTAAGTCAACTATTGTTACGAGAGACAAAGAAGAACTTTACATATTCATAAAAATTCTAACACATCAAGAGATAAAACAACTTTGGCATTGCTAAAATATAGCATAATTTATGAGACCCACATTCCTCTATTTAAACTGCACCATTAGCTACCATATCCTTGATGGTGGCCCCTAAACTGCCAATGTAAACCACTTTGGAATATTTTTTATTGGTGCATTTCTAAAAGAGGAAGATAATTTATAGAAACAGCATTTCTCTGTTTTCTTTCATTTATTCTTTTTGTTTACCAATCTCCATAGCCCAATTTTCTCCTAGAAGCATCACCTGGCCCTATATAATCCTTTAGCCTAAATTTCCTTGGTAAATCCACCCAAAGAACAGACTGATTTTGACAATTGAGGTTTTCTTTTATTTATGATTTTCATGATTTTTAAAAAAAGCTGTTCTACTTGGGAAACCTACCAAATATTTGTCATTTTTACTAATTGAGATCTTTGTACACTTATATTGCATCGATAATCACAGAGGTAACCTACATAGAATTTTTAGCATAATTAGTCTAGTTAGTCATTTTATATTTATTAACAGAATAGTCACAAGTGGATTAATCTGATTCAAATATACATAAAGGATAAAATTAAGTTATTGATGAAATATTCCATCTCAATTGAATTGCCAATTAAAAGAAAAACTAAGTAAAAATTACTTTCAATAAAGTTCACCAGTTAAATTTTGAAGTTTGCTTCATTGTTCCTTGTCATTTCATAAGAGATTCATGAAAAATACATCACTTGGTTATCTTCACATTTCTTGGACAAGTTACCTTACATTTTGTCTCATTTTTTATTCTTTTTAACATACTCATTAAAAGCTCTTGTAGATGACTAAAAGAAGAATAAAATCAACCTTCCCCCAAAAGAATCATATTGCTTTAGGAAATATTATAATTAAAATTTTAAAGAAAGCCTAAATTTTTCTGTTTTAATTCTCAAATGTTTGGACTCCCTTCTCCATTTTGATGGAATATAATATGGCTTTTATAGTTTGCCAGGTACAGCAGTTGGCAAAAAACATATTTTGATTAACTCTTATGCTTGTCTTGAATAATCTCAATATTAGAGGTGCCTGGGCTAAGTTAGTCAGTTAAGCCTCTGACTCTGTCTCAGGTCATGATCTCACAGTTTATGGGTTCAAGCCCCACATCAGGATCTGTGCTGTGTCTTCCTGTGTCTCTGCCCCTCCCCTGCTCATGCTCTCTTTCCCTCTCTCAGTCAAAACTAAATAAAACATTACAAGTTTTTAATAAAAAATAATAGTCTCAATTTTAAAACCTTGAACACCTCAGTAACATAGACTACACTACTCAGTAATATATACACAGTAATACAGAGTAGCCAAAAACACTTGAAAATCATATCATATGAGTTAGTGTTAGAAAGAGAAGCTGTGAAGAAGATATCTACCATGCAGCTTTGTTGTAGTCTTTCTCCAACTATAATCAAACTACTTCTCTAGAGCCCAGGAGTTTCTGGGCCCATCAGGGTGTTGCTTCTGTAGGTATAAGAGATCAGTGGACTCCAGAGAGAAGAATTGGTCGTGGCAAGCTGGTTTCTCAGAAGAGAAGTCAAGAGTTGCTAAACTTAGTTCTCTCTGCCACTGGGACTACAAGTCCAAACTGTGGTAGAGAAGACTAGAAATGGAAAGGTTACTGCCCTAAAGGAAACCAGAATTCATCAGCAGAATACCACAAACTTGCAGATGTGAGCTACACACCTTTCCATCATATGGGGAATTGCCACTGTACAAGGCAACAAGAAGTCAAGCTGGCACCAAAGGGTAAGGAGAACAATAACCTGAGAAATAAAAATTACAACTCTCCTCAAGGAAGCCTAAGCAACCTGAGGAAGCAGTTTCTAGTAAAGGATAATCACAAAGGAGATTGATGAATTTATCCACCCTAAAATAAACTGTGAGTGCACACAAAATGATCCAGTTACATTAAGGAAAAAACAACCCAACTAGGAAACAAGGTTATTGAATTTTAAAATTCAACACAAAAATTAAAGGTGATTATGTTACTAGAATTGGAAAAACTTTCATGAGAGATTAAGTGCAGAAAATAAGTTAAAAATCAGAACAAAAGCCAAAGACATGAAAAGACATCATAAAGTAAAAGCTAACAAACTTTGGGGGACCTGGTTGTCTCAGTTGGTTGAGCGTCTGACTTCAGCTCAGGTCATGATCTCACGGTTTGTGGGTTTGAGGCCCGTGTCGGGCTCTGTGCTGATTTCCAGCTCAGAGCCTGGAGCCTGCTTCCAATTCTGTATCTCCCTCTCTCTCTCACCCTCCCCTGCTCACCCTGTCTCTCTCTGTCTCTCAGAAATAAATAAAACATTAAAATTTTTTTTTAAAAAGCTAACAAACTTAGAGGACTTCCTCAGGAGATATAACATATAGACAATGCTATATAAAATATTTTCCATATGAATTAGAGAATTGAGTATAAATATAAGACAATAAAAATCATAGAAAAAATTTAGAATGTTATATATTTTATCCAGTGTTAGGCCAAATGGTTGAAAAGGGGGAGGGAGGAAGGAAATATTTGACTATGCAAGTTTATCTTAGGTAATACAGCATACATAAGATAGCATAGATAAAGCCAACAGTCACATGTTAGAGCTGGAAAATGATCTGTAAAATCATATGAAAGTTTATAAATAAAAACCACAATGTAGCAGTTACAAACTGATGAGAAAAATATAAGAACCCTATACGTATTGCTTATTTACTGCTGCAAAACAAATTGCCCCCAAATTTAGAAGCTAAAAATAACACCATTCATTTTCTCATGGTTTCTGTGGGCCAAGCATCAAGGAGCGCCTTAGCTAGATTCCACTTGCTCTAGGTCTCATAAAGTTGCAATAAAGCTATTGGCCATTACGGACTCATAATATCTCAATTGGGAGGAGAGGTCTGCTTTCAAGATCACTCACATGGTTTTTGGCATGTTCCATTCCCTTGCCATATGGGCTACTCCATAGAGCTGCGTCATGACATTACAGTTGACTTCTGACAGGGCAAACAATACAAAGTGAGCAAGAGAGAGCACTAAGAAAGAAGTCTGCAGCCTTTTTGTAACCCAGTCTCAGAAGTGACATGCGATTGCTTCTTCTGCATTCTATTTGTTAGAAGCTAGTGACTAAATCCAATCCATATTTAAAAGGGAGAGTTTAGATGAGGTGTAAATATCATCAGGCGGGGATCACGGAGCCATCTTAGAGGACATCTCCTACGCTTGGAGATGGATTCATAGGCAAAGAATTCATAGGCAGTTGACAGAAGAGCGAATCCAAATTGGAAAAAGGTAATAAATATGTTAAATATATATATATATTATATATATAAAGATTTTTAAAGTGTTAATTGAGGAAACGCATATTAAAGTAATTAATGAGTTATCACTTTATACCTATAAAAGGACAAACTTTTTAAAAAGTGTAATTCCTACTAGAAATTTGAATTTTTATAATTAAAAGTTTCTAAAATCTGTATCTATATAGCTATACTTCACACAGAAATTCTACTTCTTTTATTCCATCTTACAGAAATAAAATCAACAGTATTTAGAGGAGTGTGTACAAAGACATTATTTGTAATAATTCAAACCTGAGAGATGGCTGGGAGTGGGAAGAATGATTATTTATTGGAAGCAATGGCTAAATAAATCGTGATTCATCTTTATCATAGAATATTAGGTAGTCTTTAAAAATAATTGGATAGGGGCGCCTGGGTGGCTTAGTCGGTTAAGCGTCCGACTTTCTCTTAGGTCATGATCTCGCGGTTCGTGGGTTCGAGCCCCGCGTCGGGCTCTGTGCTGACAGCCAGCTCAGAGCCTGGAGCCTGTTCCACTCTGTGACTCCCTCTCTCTCTGACCCTCCCCTGCTCACGCTGTCTCTCTCTCTCTCTCTCCTAGAAATAAAATAATAATAATAATAATAATAATAATAATAATTGGATAGATCTGTACCAGCTGTCTTAGAGGGATTTCTGATAAAATGTTATACAAACAAGTAAACATAAGGTGATTTCATTCTGATAAAATAATTACAATAGTATCTATTTATCAGCCAATTATATAGTTGCATATATTTATATATAAATTTATTATAGGAGAAGGGGAAAATAAGGAGGGATAAATAACAGGCTCTTTACATTGGTAACTCCTGGCCAAAAAAAAGGTTGATCTGGAAAAGAGAATGGGCTAAAAGCCAAAAAAAAATAGCTGCATTTTATATGTATATCTAAAGTCAAAAGGAATTTTATGCATATAAGCATATATTCATATGTTTAATTGTATTTATTTATTTATTTTGAGAAAGAGCAAGAATGGGGGGAGGGACAGAGAGTGAGGAAAAGAGAAAATTCCAAGCAGGCACCATACCCAAGACGGGGCTCAATCTCATCATCAATCATGACCTGAGCCAAAATCAAGAGTCGGACACTTGACTGACTGATCCACTCAGGTGCCCCTAACTTTATTTTTCAACAGAAATTTTTAAAGTATATGTATGGTTAGATTTATATAAAAATAGAGATATAGATAAATAGATAATTGATAGATAGATAATAGATGTCTATGTACCTGTGCATATATTTGAATGTGTGCATGTATGTATAGAAATAAATGAAAGGATGGACAAAAATAAAGCAACAATGTGTCACTCTTACAAGCTCTTCCTTGTGAGTAACTGTTTTAAGCAGGAGAGTCTGACCATAAATCACATGTGTATAGGCCACAAGAGCCAGTATCTAACGAGTGGGAGAATCATCTCCAAGTAGTATAAGTGAGACAGCTGCAGCACAGATCTGAGCACATTGCCCTTTTACCAGATAACAGTTCCCCTCAGCTTTATGCATTCTTTTATGCTTAATCACTCTAGTGTGGTTTGGCCTAGGAGCTGATGGATGATATGAGTTTTAAACCACAATTGATAAACAGAAAAATTGTAAGACCTAGAAAGGGTAAGACTTTACTAGGCAAACAAGAAAAGATAACACAAAACAAAGATATTTAAAATCTGTGATTGTTGTTTTTCTTCTAGTGAAGTAAAGTGTTTTTAAATCACAGGTAAGAGGAAGAAAGATTATCCACACTTAGAGAGTGGAAGTCAAGAATCACATCCTGGACATAAGTAAAGAAAGAGCTAATATCTTGTATTTGATGCCAATCCAAAAATAAATTTGAGCCACTTAAGGTATAATCCCAAAAGTGTATTTACAAAGCATGTGAAAGCTTAAAAGTAAATAAGTAAATGTGAAAGGATATTCCTAAATCGCAATCTAACCTCAGAAAAATTTCCCTGACCACATCACATTCAACTCATCTTAGCCATCTTTGGAGAGAGGCTTTGAAAACCACCAGTTCCCACAATGCTGTAAAACACCCAGAAACAAATATTTTAGTATCCAACTTGCCATTAAAAAAGATTTCTCTCTTAACATATTTCAAGCTCCCATTGACTCAAATGAAAAGGGCCTTTTTACTGGTGCTATTGTGGAAGCAATTCCTCAGTCTCAATTCATTCTTGAGCAGTCTGCTCTTAAATGCTTTTACATTATGCTATCTTCTTTCAATATGGCCTATTTACAATAGAAACAGAGCATGGTAACCAATTCCTGAATCTTTCTCAGAGACGAAACATTCTCTCTACATAGCTTCCCTTACACTTGACACTGCATCATACCGCCTCCATTAATGACAGGCCACACCTAACGCTTTCCCATAGACTGCAATTCCACTCTAATTATGTAACTTCACATTGCGGATGAATGGAACAGCTAAAATTTATATGCATACTAGACACCACTTCCTACGATCCATTCTTCAGAAACATTTTCAGGGTTGTTAAGGAAGAGTAAAATGAATTAAGTTTTGACCATGTAAAAAACTTCATTATGTAGGTCATACACCAATAAAAGAAAAGTTCTAGGAGATAAGTGTAACCCAAAGAAAAACATTTCCTAAGTAAATGGAAAGATGAGTAGTTCATAAAGACCTTGGAAACTCAGAAAAATATCCATCCGTGATTAGGATATTCAGAAGCAAAGGCTCAGTAACAGAAGGAAAAACACCTGTAAATTTTACATTTACAAAAGTATGGTTAAGCACAAGTATTAACAGAAGAAAGAATCAGTGATACATCAAAATAGAAGATGAAATTATGTTTTGTTTATAATATTGTCTAGATTTTTAAATAGAGCATTAAGAATCCAGGGTTGAGATATAAAACAATTATATACAGAGAAAATTCTCTGTTAAGAAAAAAAAAAAAAACAATAGAATGTTAATTCTTACATTTTAAGAAATTCCTGGAAAGTGCTGAGAATTGAGCCTTGGAAATGACAAAGGTATTGAAAATGTCACAGAACTGAGATTCAAGGCTGGCTCTGCCTTCCATCCTCCTAACCACTCTTCCATGTGGCTCTGACTCTTTTATCCTACCAAAAAATGACTTCCAATATAGTCGGAAGATAAAATGTGGCTATAATTTGGATCTATAAATAAAGAAGGAATGACAGCTTAGGAGAGTTTTAAGATTTTGAGTTTGTATAACTGGGAGAATTATAATGCCATTAAAGGATAATAGGGAAAAAGAGGTGATTTGAGTAAAATGACCAGCTGCTTTTTTCCTTTGCATTGGCCCTCAGCTCTCTCAAATACTGTCAGTCACTTTCATACTCTCCTTGCAGGAGAATAGAAGTTATCTCTCTGGGAAATACACCAAACCCACAGAAGACGCAAGGATTCTGACCTCATATTCTCCAAAGAAATGTCCCAGCCAGACAGGCTTATAGAGGGAACCACAGTCAACAAATCCCATCCACATGCTCAGAACTTTCTAGAAACCTTTTAGTGTCCCATTCTAAATATTAGCAGATAATTAAAAATATCTGAGCATCTAAAGAAATAGTCTAACATGACGGAGGCTGAAATAATAACACAAGAAAGGTGGATGCGCTTGAGTAAACACATTTTATGCAAAAAGAAAATTGAAGTTTTAATTAATATTCTCAAAGAGACAGAAGGAGATACTGCATTCATGAAACAATAGCAAGTAGCTATTAAAAAGGAATATCAAACAAGGACTGTTCAGGTAAAAAAATGCTCTTGAAAATTAAAAATATGATAGCAGAAATTAAAACAAAAAAGTGTAGAAGGAGAAAGAAATCTCTCAGGAAATAGAAAGGGACAGAAAGTAGGAGAGAAAAGTAAGAAAACTAGAGGGTCAGTCCAAGTAATCCACTATTATTATATTATATATATTTTTATTCAAATAATTGGAGTTTTCAATGAAATCATCTTCAAGAAAATATTCATAAATAGAACATGAGTTTCCAAATTGAAAGAGCCTACTACATGCCCACCATAATGGATGCCATTAAATACACAGTAAGGCAAACCACTATGAAATATCAGAATATGGAAAGCAAAGGAAAACTCATAATGTCTAAAAGAAACACAAAGAAGCAAATGAAAATAAGACTGAATTTATAGCATTGCTAGAAGATAAAGGAAAGCAAACAGACACTGTCCAAATTCTAAAAGGAATGATTTTCCCAACCTAGAATTTTACAGAAAAATATTACTTACATAAATAAAGTTTTATATATGAATATTCTCAGAAACCATTCTCTCTCATGTACTTTTTCTCAGGAGGCTCTTAGAGGATGTACTTCAACAGAAAGAGGGAAAAACTGACAGAGAAAGACATGGAATTGAAAACAAAATTAACACAGCAAGAGAGCAAAGGGCACCAGACACATAAGTAAGCTGCTCAGATGGGAAGGGGTTAGAAGCCACTGAGAAGGTTGGGAGGAGGGAGAGATGGATGGAGGGAGGGAGATGCCACTAATAATATTCCTGACGCCCTCAATAGTATGGGAGGAGATTTCATCAAATGGAGTTAAATTTGGAATGGAAATGATGATAAGTACGTACTAGCAAAAAACTAAGCAGAAGGAAAAAAGGGGAACGAAAAATTGGCATATATACATTGTATATATTACATAAAAATATATATACACATAAAATAAAGTCAGATGTGTGTAGGATTTACATAGCCACAATAACATAAACACTATGTACTGATCTAACTCAAAATATTCAAAGATTGAGGGTCGGATAGGAAGAACCAAGATACTGGTGTGGGAGGAGAGGAATGATAGGAAAGAGAGAGCTAAATCCTATTTTCCAGAGGTAATTTCAGAGCTAGTACCTAGAGCCAAACATATGAGAAATAAAACTACATACATATTGTTTAGAATACAGAGATAATCGGGTTGGAATTCATTGCTTTCAGGGGAAGAAAGAAAAAAATGGATAATTTGACTCTCAACAAACATGAATTATTTGATGCTTTAAAGAATATACGCCAGTCTAACACCAATAGAAATAAAAACTTCAGAGCAAGAGACATAAATGGCAAGCCTCTCTCTGGAAGAATGATGTTGACTTGAATTTTCAAGGTAGACAAAGATGAGACCCAAGAAAAAGGAAAAAAGGAGGCGTTTTAGTGGTGTGCCCTAGATCCAACTGCCAAAATGCTAATCTAAGTTCTTAGCTAATGTCTACTTTTCTTAGTTTGCTTTTGTATGTCTTTAAGTTTATTTTTATTTATTTTGAGAGAGAGATAAAGAGCAAGTGGAAGAGGAAGAGAGAGAGGGAGACAGAATCCCAAGCAGGCTCCACACTGTCAGCACAGAACCCAATGTGGGGCTTGAACTCACAAGCCGTGAGATCATGACCTACACTGAAATCAAGAGTTGGAGGCTTAACTGACTAAGCCACCTAGGCACTACTGCTCTTATATTTTATGTGGGTTTTGTGTGTGTGTGATTCTCATTTTTTTCAGTTTGAATCTTTTCACTGACCCAAATTAATTTCCAGCTCATTTTCCAAATCTCTTAACAGTATAACTTTACCACTAGAAATCATTGCAATGTACCAAGATGCACTACAATGGGAACCAAGATTAGGTTCTAATGCACCCACTTAAAAATTCTATCAATCATTAGGGGCACCTGGGTGGCTCAGTTGGTTAAGCGTCCAACTTCGGCTCAGGTCATGATCTCACAGTTCGTGGGTTTGAGCCCCGCATCGGGCTCTATGCTGACAGCCAGCTCAGAATCTTGAGCCTGTTTCAGATTCTGTGTCTCCCTCTCTCTCAGATCTTCCCCTGCTCACGCTGTCTGTCTGTCTGTCTGTCTCTCTCTCTCTCTCTCTCAGAAATAAATAAAACATTAATTTTTTTTAATTCTATCAATCATTAAGCTCCGCATTGAATCTTCTGCCCTGAAACTGCATACAATGGGTAACTAATTGGTTAAATTAATAGCACAAATAAATAAAATATAAGCTCAGTTCATTACCACTTCAACTTACATGAGCTTTCAGACCAAAAACTTTGAGGAGTCAAAAGACCTCTGATATTTCAGACACTGGAATGGGTATGATCTGTACATCATCTTTATTTTAAAACCTTCTAGGAAATAAGACCAAAAGCATTATCTCAAGAGGGCAATTAGAAAGATATTATAAAATTTTATTTATTTGAGTAAAAAAAATGTATTTAGTTGAGTATTTATTTGTTCTTAATATTACTCAAAATATGTTATAAAGTCTTGATGGAGTTGAAAGGTACTCCTCCAAGATAGAGGGTACAAAACAGACATTCCTTTGCCCTCTTAGGAAAGGTCTCCTCTCCCTACCTGAGGTCCTTGGCTGGTCGTCAGAGCCGCTAGAAGAACCAATGGCCTGATCTCCAGCCCAGAGTTGATACCTCTGATTAAAAAATAGGGTTTTCTCCAAATCTCCAACGAACATCCTTTCTCTAGTCTCTAAAATATGCTACATATTCGGAAAAAAAGAAATATAAAATCCATGTGGAGGGCATTTTATGAAAAGCTATTATAATATTAATACAGCAATAATAAACATTTAATAAAATAAACATAAATTAGAAATTAATAAAAAAGCTGTGTAGTATCCAGTGCTTCCACTCTGAGTAATATCATAGAAGTACAAAGAACACAAAAGATACAGATTAAGTAGGCCCAGTACTTTACTACATGTATTTAGTAAAGTCATGCGAGTTTAAATACACCCAAACTAAACATTCTCCATTTCTGTAACTATTGAATCTCAGAACGACTTATTTTTTTCTGGATAATAAATCTTCATATTGAGAACTGTACTATTTTAAAGAAACTTAGTATTATATGCAAAGATAGAAAGTCACCAACAAAGCAAATAAGTCATTGATTTTAGTATATTTGTGTCTTTCAGAAAAACTATAATTCACTGTAAACATCTTTAACTCAAGCTGGTTTCATATTCTTTACTTTACCATATGCTTTTTTAAATTAGTAAACTGCTTTAGAAAAATAGGTTGATATGGTTAAGTATTTTGAAAGTAAGAGCATTGATCATTTTAGCAATTAATAGCCTACATTTCAACTTATGCTATCATAATGTGCTTTTCCAGAAGCAATGCAAGCTCTAGATACTTAGCATATAAAGGACATTGAGTGATTAAACTATAGCATAAAACAAAAAGTATTTCAAGAGTACTTTTAAAATGTGTTTGAGGGGTTTGATAACTAATTAACACTGCTAATTCCCCACATTTGGAATTTTCCCCATAAATACACACATGCCTACACATCTTTAATAAGTCCTTACTACAATTATTGTGCAAAAGAAATTATAAGAAACAAAATAGTAATATCAGTGAGAGAGAATTTCAGTGAAAATACTGATTACAGTTGATATGGTTTGAAAACTGGCTTTGAGTGAGTATCTGCATAGAGAAATGCTTGGAGAAAGAATGTCCTTGGGAACAATCATAAACAGAAAACTCTATAGACTGGATTTACAAAGAAATAAATATATACATAGTCTATAAAGGCAATGCCTTGAGAGCTATGCTGGCAATTTTCCAGGAGCCCTGGGAACACGCCTAATTTCCATCTAAATTTGCACACATCTTTATTGCAATCTCATACCCTGTGAAGATTTACTCACTCTCATGTCCTTTGGCACAAGGGGAAAAATGAGATGTTTCTCTCTTTCTCTGTCTCTCTCTTTCTCTCAGAACAGTCAAATCAGTGATATCCTTGTAGACCATCAGGAGTCTAAATTGCATTCCTTAAGACCTCTCCTCAGCATCACTGATAGTTAAAAAATGGGGGAAAAAATGCAGACACTGCACCGTTGGAAATAACAACGAATAATTTCCATGCTGGGGATTGAACTGTGCAAATGAATCACTGAATTAGTCTACACCCCATTGTAATCTCTCTGTAACTCATCCCACCTGTGCATGAAAATCCCATATTCTCAAATAATTTTGTTATGACATTTCTAAAGTTGACCTCCCTTCAAAAGGACCACACTTTACATGTTCGTTTGCGAGGGTATTCCTCTCAGTTATTCCTATCTTCTTCTGTTGCCTTCTTCTCAGAGTCAACTGCTCAATCCTAGGAAACCCCTCCTGGATTAGCTGCTATTGTGTCATGGCCTCTACCCTCACATTTACTGCTAAACTTTTTGAGAAATAAATCAGGGTTTCTTTCTCTACTTCTTTGACTCCTCCAACCCTCGTGTTATCTGTTTTTGCCCCCAGAAAGTATGGAAAATACTTACTTAAAAGTCACCAAAAACTTATGAGTCATCAAACCCAAGTGCGTCCTTCAACTCTTACCAGCACTGATGACAGGGCCTCTGTTTCAGCTCAGGCACGCATGCTCTCACAGTTCACGGGAGTGAGCCCAGGCTGGGCTCTGCTCTGACAGCACAGAGCCTGCTTGGAATTCTCTCTCTCTCTCTCTCTCTCTCTCTGTGTGTGTGGGTGTGGGTGTGTGTGTGACACATTTAAAAAATTTTTAGAAAACCAGTGATGATGGTGAAGATAATGATGCTGCTGAAAACAATGATCCTGAGCTGACCTCACTGAAGGAAGGTGATGCCTGGTGCTGCGCTCAGCATTTTACACGGTAGCACATTGATTCCCACCACAACCTTTCCTATGACAATAATTTCTAAACAGCAACTTGAAAAAAATTGCAGCTTCAAGAAATGGACTGATTTCCGCCTGGGTTGCCCAGTTGTAACCACTTAACCGTTTTGCAGCGTTTTGTATAGTTTCCATTTTCATGACTCATCCATAGTTTCTTCCCTCTTGCACCCTAACCGCCTGCCCTGCACTGCCTAGCTTGCTTCCTGGCTCCAGGAGGAACTGCCTCATTCTCCCTCTGTTAATTCCCTTTCCCCAAGCATCCTTCCGTGTACTCTCAGCCTCTCTGGGTTATTATCCTTTCATATCATATCAACCATCTCCTTCGAAGGGCAAGTTCTACATTTCAGTTTCTGGATAAGACTTTCCTCCTGTTTAGGGGCACATGTGGCAATGTGCCCTTTCATCTTGCCCTTCCTGTCCACAGATCTCTTGCTCTCTCTCATCCTTCCCAGTCAGCCAGGCTTGGAAACACACAGAATATTCTTTTGCACTATGTCTTAAATCTGCCTACCCCCCTTTTCATTTCAGTTGTCCAAGTGAAGAATCACATTACTTCCACCAGATTTTTTAAAAATTTTAATGTTTATTTGAGAGAGAGACAGACAGAGAGCAAGGGGAGAGGCAGAGAGAGAGGGAGACACAGAATCCGAAGCAGGCTCCAGGCTCTGAGCTGTCGGCCCAGAGCCCCATGTGAGGCTCAAACCTATGAACCACAAGATCATGACCTGAGCCGGATTCAAAATCTTAACCGACTGAGCCACCCTAGGACCCCACTTTTACTGGATTAATTGCAATTCTCGTATATTAAAAGAAAAAAATTAAAACCAAGAACTTAGAATCAGAAAGTCCTGAATAAAAACCACAGCTGGGGCCCTTACTATGTGTTCTTCAACAAATTATTTTACCTTTCTATACATCTTAGTTTTTCCGTTAGAAAAGTGCACATAATAGTGTTATGTGGATTAAATGAAATCACAGATGGAGCTCAATAATAAAATGATTCAGAAAAAAAAGCCTTTATTATATTAACCTCAATTCTTGACCCCAGATTCCTCCCCAACCCACTTATCATAAAGCAATTCAAAAAATTTTCATGACTTCTTTTCATGACCAACTACCCTCAAGCCTCCATGATTTTAGTTGGAGCCTTCTTCTCCACATTTCCTTTCCATTATACTGTCTCTCATTTCTCCATCCCTCCATCAACTCTAAATCCCCATGGCTCATTTGACATGACTTCCCTTATCCCTCCCTGTCTTTTCTTAAATATTTCTCTCCCTTCAATAGTTCTCTCAATATACTTTAACCTCAATATTTACAAATCAAAATTCAATCCTTCCTTTAGGATAGAGATAAAATTTCAGACAATCAGAATTATTGTTTCCTGGAATCACCCAGCTAAGATGAATTTCTACTTCTTCTGTGTCCACATAACAGCTAAGCTCTATTTATTAAAATCTGTCCCTTATTGGTATTACTTACTTAAGTGTCTGTCTCTCCAGAGACAGGAGACCCAGACATTGCTGATCCTGTTTCTGTTCTCTCATTTTACCTATCCAGTGCCCTATACAGAGGAAGCACTTGATAAAAGCTATATATATATTTAAATAAGTTAAATCTTTTCAGACTTAATAACCTCTATAAGTGATGACGGGAAAAAATTAATTTTATTTTTTTAATGTTTTCGATGTTTATTCTTGAGAGAGAGAGAGAGAGGTGAGGGAAGGGGAGGGGGTGGGGGAGACACAGGATCTGAAGCAGGCTCCAGGCTCCAAGCTGTCAGCACAGAGCCTGATGAGGGGCTCAAACTCCCAAACAGTGAGATGATGATCTCAGTCAAAGTCAGTCACTTAACCAACTGAGCCACCCAGATGCCCCCAAATTTCAGTTTTCTGAATATCAGAATCTTCTCCCAAGAATACTTTGGTCTTTACAGAAGGCACACTCTGCTGTGCTTAATGGGATGAAGCATTCATACCAGAAGTGTGAGACCCATAAGGGGGCATATTTGGCAAAACAACAGATGATATAAAAACTGCTTTCTAAGGATAGTTGGTTCAGTTAATTACAGGCTTTGTCAGTGTTTGGAGCATATGAACTTGAAAAAGGAGATGAATTTTTAAAAATTTCTTTTAATCTTTATTTATTTTTGAGAGAGACAAGGACACAGAATCCAAAGCAGGCTCCAAGATGCCAGCACAGAGCCTGACACAGGACTTGAACCCACAAACAGTGAGATCATAACCTGAGCCAAAATCAGATGCTTAACTGACTAAGCCACCCAGGTATCCCAAGGAACTGAATTTTTTATTCCAAGAGAATAGATTTGAAGGAAAGATGGTTTGATGATGAAGGAAGGCAAGGAATCTATCCTTCTGAGAAGAACAGAGATGTTTAATAGGTATTTTTTCCACATGTTGCCTGATGTAGTCCAATATACATTACCTTTTTTTTTTTTTAATGTTTTATTTATTTCTAGGAGAGAGAGAAACAGCGTGAACAGGGGAGGGTCAGAGAGAGAGGGAGTCACAGACTGAAACAGGCTCCAGGCTCCGAGCTGGCAGTCAGCACAGAGCCCGACGCGGGGCTCGAACCCACGAACCGCGAGATCATGACCTAAGCGAAAGTCGGACGCTTAACCGACTAAGCCACCCAGGCGCCCCTGTCCAATATACATTATCTTTCCAACACATCCTCACTGCTCACTTCCCAACCCCACCATGAAGTCGTCAGTAAAATTCCGTATCACCTCCAAAGCATTGTAAAATTTGAACTGTTTCAGCAGGGATGTGTCGATGTACTGAAGCCTCCATCAAAATGGACAGATAAGAACTGAATGTATCAACCATATGTGGACGATATTTATATAATATTGTATAACTATACTGTGTTTCCAGGAGATGGGGGAAAAGGTTTGGTGTAATCATGACCATAATCTGGTCTCTTTTTTTACTTTATGCCCCCAAATCTTATATTTGCCTGAGTAAGAGTCATCACCACTTAACCAAACATTTATGGAGAACCAGCAAAAGACTCTATTAATTAGAAAAAAAAATCTACTATTTTTACCAATGAAATCTCCTACTGACAATATGCCAGGTACTGTTCTAAAAGTTTATTAACTCATTTAATCCTACCTATAACTCAGTATTACCAGTATTCCCATTTTACATGCTTAGAGGCTTAGAGAGGTTGAGTACTTTGCCCACAGCTAGTAAGAAATAGGGGCCAGGGTTAAGTCTGGTTTCATCTACTTTAATGCAGATGTTTTCAACTACAGTATTTACTGCTATTAAGGGGTCCAAAAGGTGTATAACATATACACCCTACCACCAAAGTGGTCGCAACTCATTTAGGCAGATTAAATAGAAATTCCTTGAATAATAATCCAGAATGTTTGGATTTGAGGTCCTAATTTCAATTTTCAAAACTAAAAAATAGAGGGGCGCCTGGGTGGCTCAGTCGGTTGAGCCTCCGACTTCGGCTCAGGTCATGATCTCAAGGTTCATGGCTTTGAGCCCCGCGTCGGGCTCTGTGCTGACAGCTAGTTCAGAGCCTGGAGCCTGTCTTCAGATTCTGTGACTCCCTCTCTCTCTGACCCTCCCCTGCTCACGCTGCCTCTCTCCCTCTCTCTCAAAAATAAATAAATAAATAAATAAATAAATAAATAAAACATTTTTAAAAAATAAAAACAAAAAAACAAAAAATAAAAAGACACTTGAGACTCAACAATTCTGATTGCCTCAAAGTCCAAGTGTAGCAAATATTTTCAACCAAGCACGGTGGGCCTGACCATCTTTAGACAAAAGGAACACCATGTATGAGCAATCCAGAAAGGTATTTGGATCTTTAAGAATTGTCTACCTTATTTTCTAGGTCTTCTAGTAGCCTTTTAATAAATATCTTACTGGATTTAGAATACAGTTTTCCTCAATTGCCCACAAGTAAATACTGTATATAGTCTAATATAATTTTTAATTTCCTCTGCTGTTCTGGGTTAAATGGCTATTATATTTTCACAATTTCATTTTGAGGTAGTCCTAAATTGTGAGCCAGTAAATTGTTTTGTTTCTACATTATGAATTTCCTAAGACAAACATCATAATTGTGTTTCTTTTCCTACTAAAAAACATCACAGTTTATTCTTGGGAAACATTTAGATGAGAGGAAATCCCTAGGAATTAGGCAGAAGTGAATTTAAAATTGATATTGTTCAAGCAAAGGAAAATCAGAAATTTTGATTGGGAATTAGCACAAGAATTGCTCTCTGTACAGACTTATAAATTATATAAATAAATAAAAATTAATTTAAATAAAGATCAGATTTCCATGAGAACACATAACCAGAAATTCAAAGTTAATGTGGACATTAAATATTGCTTCAGGAATAAAACAAAGGCCAAATGATCTGAGATAAAGAAATGCCAGTTGTATATTGAATTTAAAAACAAATAATGTCCTCTTATTCAATCTGTACCAACCTTAATTGCATAATGGGATTTAAATTTATGTGACAGACATAAGTAAATTCACATTGTTGTACCTTGTCACTTTATTCCATAAGCAAATATGGCTTTCACCTGAAGGAAAGAAAGTTACCAGAATGTAATACTGGAGAATGCAATCCTTTACATGAGAAATCTTAGTGGTTTATGTTAGATTCTCAGTATGTTGGTATGGTATATAATTACCTGATTAGATAGGTTTGTTTCTTAATCCTCTTTTATGTGCCCAGTAGACCAGAATGTCTCTTTTGGAGGTTAAGATACAAATTACCCAATTAAGACTTACACTATGTGATAAAATCACATATATGTAATCTATGCAGTGCATAGATGGTTTTCCTAAATGTTCCATTGTTTTGTTTTTCATAGAAGGAATAATAAAAGAGCATTTAGGTAGAATTATTCTACCAAGTTTTGCTTTTTATTTTTAACTTTAATTTACTTAAAAAATATATACTTTTATATAGGAGACAGGCACATAAAATACCTATCACATATGAGAATATTTTGAGAATATGTGAGTATGAAGTACGTAATAAGAATGCATATATGGGCATGAAGAATTAAGAAAAAATTATTTGCTTTATGTTACCATGAAAAGTTTATTTCCTCATTTACTTGAAAGAAAGAATGAAATATTTTATAAAGGTGATGTTCTTATAGTCATCTGCTTCTGAAAAGCCATCTCTAGCTCTTCATCCAGGTTCTCACACTCTTTCATCATCAGACCTTCTCTATTTATTTCCTTGTCCAAAACTGTATCAAATAGCCTTCAATTTAAACTTTGAGCCAAGCATGTCCACTCTTGTCCTCTTTCTTGGTGGGGTACTCTGTGTCCACAGTGCTGTCATAAATGAATCTATTTAACAGATATGATTATTCCATTCATTTATTAATTCCACAAATAAATGCACATCTGCTGTATATCAGATTCCCTTCTAGGTTCTAGAGATACAGCAAGACAGACCAGATAGAAAGATGCCTGCCCCTGTGCATCCTGATTTCTCAGTAGTAATGGTTTCCTCTGAGTTGGTCAAATAAGCAAGCCAAATCTAAATCTTCACCCCCAGTTATCGGTCCAGTCCTAAGTGTATTAACCTAAAATAAATGGTAAGCTCTTCGAGGTCATCTGAAGGGTCTCTCTTCATTTTGAAAATATATGAGAAAGAGATAAAACATTTGCTTTCTTTGGGTGATGTAAGGACAGTAGACTTCTGGTATAAAAGTGGAATAAATGGCAGAGAAGCTCAGGGACCTTCTGACTGGGAGAGCCTGACACCCCTTACTCAAGACTCACAGCTAAAGAGATTTGACACCAGAACACAAGGGGGCCGGGACCAACATGTAGAGAAAGTGGTGTCAATAACCACAAAGGAGACATCTCCAGGAACAGGGTGGAAGTTTGGGCTGCGGTTCTAGCTCCATGAATAGGTCTCCTGGATGTGGGGGGAGAATTGATTCTGACACAGCACAGAGTGAGAACTGAGAGCTCTTCATGTTCCCACCCCTATTGTATGGAGATTTGTCCTGAGAAACACTGGATATATATGTGTGTGAAGTCAGGTATCTACCACTCTGGAACCCCACCATGTGGCACCACTGTGGGCTCTGCAGGGACCTTGACAAATGAGACCTAACTAAATGTCAGGTAGAAGCCTCAGATTTTTTGCTTCTCTCAGCAAAACTTTGGGAAACGGGACACCTGAAGCACACCACTTTTATATCAGCCAAGCCCCTGGGGTTCTTGAACAATTTAGAAGGTAGGAGGAGGCCTCTCCCTACAGTAGATTTCCTGCTAATAAGCATGTGTGGGAGTGGAGTGATATACTGAAAGAAGGAAATTATTACCAGACTTGTACTTTGAGATATTGAAAAAGTACATTCAGGCTGAATTAAATGAGTATCTAATTAGTGTTTGTCATTTGTTTGACATTCTCTATAACTGCCTTTTACACTGAAGATGAGAGAAGCTTACACGACAACAAAAAGATGCTTAAACTCTGAATTTGTAAAGGAACATCCGATTTTAAATGGAAGGTTTGTAACCACTCTTCTTCCTGACCCTATAAATATAAACCAAGACAGAAAAGTTGGAAAAAGAAATGTGCTGCTTCCTGGCTCTCCTCAACTTTCGGCTGCATTTTACAACTACTCCCCACTGTGCTATCCTCAGAGGAGATAAAGGAGAGCTGTTTATTACCAGACTTTTCCCAACCTCCATCTTCTTATTCCCTTGGGTCCATATACTTGAAGACTGTAATTGTGTCTTAACTGAAATAAATCTTATGTGGAATATCTAAGTTCAATAAGGAAGCTGAAACACCACCACATCACTCTTTGATAGAATGGACAAAATAACTTTTGCCTCTGAGGGCTTTTAAATGTCACACAGGTAAGAGCATCTAAGGCAACACACTCATTAACCTGCTTTCAAAGTCCTGCAGGATTAGGTCTCTACCCACCTGCACTGGATCTCACTCCATTTCCCTGAATATCCTTGACTTTTAGATGCTGTGTTCTCCTTTCAGGCCTTTAGACACATTATGCTGTATTAAGCCACAAAACGTTTCTCCATTGTCACCTCTATATGGAAACTTCTCCCTATACCTTTTCATTAGTTAACTTATCTTTCAGAACTCAAAGCAATTGTCATTTTCTAGTGACGGATCAAACCCCCTATTACACATTCTTATCATGAGAGAAACTTCTATCACACTTACTATTTTGCACTATGATTATATTTTAATGCTCTCGCCTTTCTCGGGATGGTAAGTTCCAACAGAGCTGCCAAGACACTTATTTTACTGCTCTCCATTGTATATCTGTGCCTTGTGCAAGGTAGGTATTTAATTAGTATTTACTCAATGGCTGAATGATTGGAGGAAGTGAGGATCTCAATAACCTGTAATAATTGTGTCAGCTATCACAAAATCTAATGTAAAATGAATACATCCAAATGCCATCATTACATCCATAGAACCAACAATGCAAGTATGGGCAGAGCATGAAACATTAAGGGTAGCTCATAAAAAGATATGTTTCAGTGTTGTAGTTAATGACAATTTCCTTATGAATCACCAATATGACATGACTATCTCGAAATAAAATCACTAGCAGTGTTGTGCCCAAAATCATAAAAGAGATGTTCCCTTTATACGCTAAATCGATCAGCATGTATCAAGAAAACTGTGGAATGCTATTTTTATAGGAATGTCAATAAATTAGAGCATATTCAGAGACAAGAAATTGCCATGAGGAGAGACGGGAAACCACCACAGTCAGGAAAAGAACTCTCTTGCATTTACTTATTCATTCCCTCTTTAATTCACTCAATGAATACAATTGAAGAATGTTATCATACTAGGCACAAATACGGACAGTTGAGTATATCAGCAAGCAAAATAGACTATGATCCCTGCCTAACGTAGCTTGCCTCCTTTAAGGAATGACAGTAAACACAATAAACATGAAAAATAATTATTCAAACACATTTGAATAATTAAAGGGATCTGGAGTGCTAGGGTGGGAAGAGGGTAGGGTGACAGGTCAACACACGAATACCGTGATGAGGGCTGGTTTTCCTGAGAGGTGACATTTGATCAAAGAATGGAAGTAAATAGGGGAGTCAATCAAATGGATATCCAGGGAAGAATATTTTAGGCAAAAGAAGTAGTCAGGTGAATGTCCTGTGTCAGCATGGAGATTGCCTGGCACACTGGAGAAGCAAGGACAAGGCCATGTGGCCGCAGCAGAGCACATCGGGGGGAGAAGTCGCAGGAGGCCAGACCATGGAAGGCCTTGTAGGCCATTGCAGGGAATCAGTGCTTACTCTGAGGTGAATAATCAGATGAGACTGGGTAAAACTGGTAAAATGAACCAAAGTATGGAAAGTATAAAATGGTGACATGTAACTCAGTTTTAAAAGTATTACTAAGAATTTACATTATGCAAAATAGAATGGGCTATCTCATCATGGACAAAATTATTTTTTTAATTGATACCTTTAATAAAATGGATCTTGAATGTATATCCTTTAATCTATCTCCAACTTGTTTATGGAAAAAATGGAGGCAACAGACAAGAAGCACACATAAAATGAGATTTCAAGGCCTCATAAATTCTATTTAATTTCTCACTTTACAATATTCCAATGCAAATATTCATTCCCTCATGGTCCAACAAATTTAGGGAAAAAGTCCCCAAGTAACAGAATTTTAGGGCAGTTAGTATGTTTTAAATAACACATAATAAAATATTATGTTAAAAGTACAATTATATGATTATAACATTGGAATATATGAACATATAAAATATAGATATTTTACATAAATATTGAATACTGTAATATGAGTACATAATATTATATTTTAAGCACTGTATCTCAAACAATGTGAATATATGTCATTTAAGACTGGCATTATTTGCTTCTTATCATTTTTTATCCTCAGGGAGAATTTCTTGTTATGTAAGGAAAGCAGTAAGATTTCCAGGACATATATTCCTTTCTCATTCAGAAGATTTTAATTTTATTTAATGTTTATTTATTTTTGAGAAAGACAGAGACAAAGTGTGAGCAGGGGAGGGGCAGAGTGAGAGGGAGACACAGACTTTCAGAAGATTTTAAAAACTGAGATTTTTTTAAATGTATCTTTTGAAAAAAAATTCAATTATTTCTAAATGTTACATAGTTTTGAGTTGTCTTCCTGGTTGAAAATAACTAGAGGAATTTAAGTTGACAAAACTGTACTTCAATACACCATTCAGCTTTTTAAAAATAAAGCTACTTCCTGTATTTCAGCAGTGTATCCATACTGTGACTTCTTCATGAGGGAAAAAATATACAAAGGAACACACACACACACACACACACACACACACACACACACCGTCTTAAAAATGTTTCCATTACTCCTAGGAGTCACCAAAGAGCAAACCTAAATGATTAGACTAACTCACCCAGCTCACCCGTCAATTTAGAGAGAAGGAGGTCTTCAGAGTGAAGTAAGTGGACAGATTGAAGAACAAGGAGGGGGGTAATGTTTTCTGGAAGTAGCTCTTAGAAATCCTGTTCACAGCCTGGAACTGCATAAATTTTCTCTGCATATGTTATTGCTACCTTGGGGGCCATGATAGCATATGCATTTTGGTTTTTTTCAAAAAATAGATATATGTACATGAATATGTGTGTTTAATGCATAAATATTATGATGATTTTTCTTCCATGGGACTCCATGGTCCCTTCAGACTGTACTACAGTATATACAGTAAATAAACAGTAATCCATTGAGAATGCATATATTTTTTAAGAAAATACAATGTAGGGTTGAAAGGGGGCTGAATATTATTGCCCAATTTAGAATATCTCAGAAGTGAAAAATCATCAAGCAAAATAAACTCAGCAAGACAATACAGACATTTGGTGGCAACTCTGACTCCAGCAGAAGAATAAATATGAATATATAAACTGGAACACAGAATCTTGGAAAAGCAAGAAAATCACAGTTAAGCATTAGTGTAACAGCTAAACAAGGTGAAAAAGTAAACTAACCTTTGTTACAATGCGTTATGTAATACGCTGAGAAGAAAATGCAACTGCTGGTCAGGTGATTTTAATAAAACCAGTAAGTTTAGTTTCTCGAACACCTGTAGGTTATTATTGTAAAAAGAATGCTATTATTTGAATATAACTTTAGTCCTTGATGTATTTTGGTTTTTTCACACAAGATATATATTCAGTGTACTTAGTCTTACTATTCTGTGTATACATGATAGAACAGGATGATAAAAGCAAACGATTGTAATATATTTGGTTTCTCAGTAACTTTCCTCAAACACGGACTGACAAATCTAATATGAATCCCAGAAATTCAGTTACTTCTAAGCTTCAGTACTCTGGAATACATAAAATAAATATATGATCAATGAAATGAAATATGACAAAATGTTTCATATTGATGTTTTCTTCCTTCAAAAAATGCCTTTTTGTTTAATGCCCCAAGTCACTTTTTCCATACATTTTCTTTCTCACAATGTATAGATTTCCTAGTTCTGATCTCAAGTTCAGGGAGCCTGGGGAGAAGTGGGAGATTTCTTCAAACCAGGGCTGTTCCCCAGCCTTTCACATGAGAAAATTGTTAGGAGCATTAAAGTATTTCTGACTATGCCGCATTCCTTTGTTCAGAGTGAGTTTTGGGAACACATCCTTTTCTCATTATATTTCCATAAAATATATTTGATCTATTCTATTCTTAGAATACCTCTGATGTGGTCTGTGAGTGGAGCACAGTATAAAAATATTTCTTTTTTATATGAGACAAAATGTTTCCATTTCTTAGACACATAAAAAAAAATTCACTATATAGCACTCTAAGAAAGTAAAACTTGTCCGATACATTTTCGTAGTGCTCAAAACAGACCACAGAGGCCCCCTCTCTCTCTATTGTAGTTCAGAACCTCACCCAAGGCACGGAGCCCTCTGCAGAACAAAAGGAAACTGGGAAGAAAAGAGGAGCCAAGAGAACCGGGAATGATCCTGGATAATCCGAGGAAGAAAGCAAGTTTATATTTAGAAGAAATGAAATAAGTTAACCCTCTTCCTTTAAGACTAAATGAACTGAACTAAACTTGTATTAGGAACTAAAACATTGTCAAAAATTTTAAATTTAATGTGAACAGTTAACATTTCCAACTGGTGGTGAATAGTTGAAATGTTTGCTTGGTTAATTCAATTTAGAAACCACTAGAAGCCAAACAAGTCTTTCTTGCAGTTTCCTACCACACTCCCTGGGTACACGGCACCAGGCCACACATCTACAACATGGCCTGGTTAGGGCTGTTGATCATTCCAGGAGCAAGCAATTCTTTTTGAGAACATTTTCTTCAAATACTTGTCTTTGGCATTCCCTTCTAAGAGAACAACTATCTAAATCTAGCATGTCAGGGTCCATTTGAAACTAAAAGTTAATCCTGAAGAACTGTCACCCACAAACTGACTCCAAAACCAAAGACATAGAAATTAAAAAAAAGAATAAATCTATCACGAACTCTCTTTGATTACTCACATGTCTGCACAGTCTTCATTTTTATGGTAAATATAAGGTCTATGAGGGCAAGAATTTGGTGTCTCCTACCACAATACCCAGCATCTCTAGATGAGTGTATGATACACAGTAGTTACTCAATAAATATTTGCCAAAAATATGAATAAATGAATTATTTGGGAAACTGAACCTCATTCTCTATTCCCTTTATTGCTGAAAGGAAAATCTACAACATGACTATAATTGGTCCAGCTAAACTAAGAATTTATTGATTATCCAAGAAGATGGTATCCTTTCCAGATGAGATAATTGACCATGTATTTGGGAAACAAAGTCTCTTTGCAAAAGATACTATCATTGCAAAAGTTACAGACATGTGTGACTTCTTTTTATAAGACATAATGCAATGTTCCAAAAATCCTAAATATTTCTGTATTGCTGTAAAATAGTGAATATTGCTACAGTTTTAAACTTTCATATAGCTTCCACAGTATCATAGATTTTTTTTTAAGTTTATTTATTTTGAGACAGAGAAAGAGACAGCACACAGACAAGAGCAGGGGAGGGGCAGAGAGAAGGAGAGACAGAATCCCAAGCATGTTCCATGCCATCGCCATCAGTGCAGGCTTGAACCCATGAACTGTGAGATCATGACCTGAGCCAAGATCAAAAGTCAGATGCTTAACCAACTTAGCCCTCAGGCATCCCACAGTATCATAGATTTAATACCACCCATATTATTAGTATTGATTTAGAGCAAAAGTATTGATTTAGAACAGTGACTTCTGCTAAATTGAGATATATGCAAAACCATGCAATAAAACAACAGACTTACGATGAAAATAGTGTTGGGGCATGATACCCAAATTTTTTATCAGGGACTCAGAAATCTAATGAAAATGGTAGCACAGTTCTATACATGGTAAATGATGCATAAATACTATAGTAAATATCAATTTACCTTGAAAAAGACCTGAAGTTTGCTTGTGGTAGTGGGTCTCTGAAGGGCTTAGTTCATGTCTTCCCAGGAAGAGGTGAAAGGAGGGCTACGTGGAAGGACACGCAACATTGTGACACTAGAAGTGGAAGGTGTGGCTCTTACCACATGAACTAAACAGGGTGGCTGGTAGATGTGAGCACCATGTATGTGTAGGCCTTGCACATATTCCCAAGCAGCTTGATTTTACTGCTTGCAGTTTTCCATGTTTACTCACCTTGTATTTCTCATAGATGAAGTCATGCATAAGCAAGTACAAAATTTGCATTATGCAAATTGTTCCCAATATATTAATCACATTGGAACAAATTCATGTTTTTAAATACATATAGTTTTTATTTTTATTTTACAGAGAAAGAGTACATGCATGGGAGAGGGGCAAAGGGAGAGAGAGAAACAGAGAGACAGAGAGAGAGAGAGAGAGAGAGAGAGAGAGAGAGAGAATCTCAAGCAAGCTCCACGCTGTCAGCTCAGAGCCGGACCTGGTACTCAGACTCACGAACCGTAAGATCATGACCTGACCTGAAACCAAGAGTTGGCCACTTAACTGACTGAGCCACCCAGATGCCCCACAAATTCACATTTTCAAAATCCAACAGAGACAAAGGGAAACTATCACATAAATCTTAGCCTATTCAATACAGGGATATCCCAACACAATTCACATTTGACTTTTATACTCTAAATAAGATCTACTTTATTTAGATTTTAAACTCCTTACGAGCAACAGATATTCAGCAGTATATCAAAGAGACCTTTCTTCAACTATATGTAGTATAATTAGATTCAGTGAAATATTATTTGATGAAAAAGCCAGAAGAATCATTGCAGTACACCACTCCAACCAGGCAGTCTTTGGCTGCTAAGGGAGAAGAGGCAAAGTGTACAAATTACAGTATAAAACAAAGACATTGTAAGGTTATTGTGGTTTTAAATGGAGTTTGGACCCTGAGACCTCAAAACTGATATGCATACATATGCATTTAATAAATTACACCACAGTTATGTATCTAATTAAAAAATAGGGGATATTAAATCCCCATCATTCTACATAATATTAAAATTTACTAAATCTTAATTTTGAAATTCCTTTGAAAGTTGACTAATATAGACCAATATTTTGCTTTTCTGTTTGCTACAAGTTAAATGGATATATAGATCTTTACATACAGTTTCACATTCTGATTATTTTGGCTGACAGATATGTAGAAGGGATTGCATAAGAATTAACCATTTATTGATACCTCCAATATGTGAATCATTGTTTAAAATCAAACCCAGTATATTGTTTCAAAACCTACTCCTCCTTTTATGTTACCTATTTTAGTTAATTATGGTATTTGCCACTATTATTGAACAGATGAAAATCTTTTTTTCTCTTTCTTCTACCCTAACCACTGTTTCTTCCATTTCACTGAAAATGTATTTACTAATTTAAATAGAAAGCATCTGCTTGTCCCCCACTCTGACCAAGTTGACAAAAAGAAAGACACTGTTGGGGCACAAGGGTGGCTCCGTTGGCTAAGCATCTGACTCTTGGTGTCAGCTCAGGTTTCTTGAGGTTTGTCAGTTCAAGCCCCACCCCAGTCCCTGTGATGACAGTGTAGAGCTTGCTTGGGATTCTCTCTCCATCCCTCTCTGCCCCTCCCCTGCTCAACCTTTCTCTGTCAAAAATAAATAAATAAACTTTTAAAAACTTAAAAAAAAAGAAAGATGCTATCTAATTGAGACAAAATAAATTTTATCTACATGCATACAGAAGAAATATCAACTGAAAACAGAATTCTGAGATTCCAAATTAAAGAATGCAAGAATAGGAAAGGTGCTTGTAATCAGAAATCCCAATATGTCATAGAAAATGATTTCAAATACTTTTGAAATCAATTTACACAAGCATTGTTTAAATAGATTATTAAATCTGAAAAAGTATGAACAAAGTTCAAATGAGGTAATAGAAGGTCAGTAAAATTGCAGATGTTTTCTTTTTTCTTTACATTCAAAGAATTTTTTCAAGTTATATGTGATATTAAGTCTTTAAGTATGAGAAACTGCATTTTTGTCCAATTCAGAGCTTACCAGATTCTTTTTAGTAGATGTTAAAGAAGTGTGTTATGCTAACACAATTGCGTAGAAATTAATAGAATAAGTAAATATTTAATTCTTTAGAATTTCTATTTTTTATAAAGGGAGGAAATAAAGTTGGTTCTTCACCATGGTAAAATTTGTTTCCCCAACTTCAGTTATTTTTACCTCCCCTCTCATGTTTACTTCAAACCCACAGACCACTGTGTACTTTCACAATTGTCTCCATATCTGCACATCACCCATCTTTTTATTGACTTAGTGTTTTTAAACAAATAGATTCTAGAAGTAAACTTCATATGACTATGACAATGGAAAACCAGAATCAGACTTTCAATAAAGAGGGTCACTGTAAGCATTCCCCAATGAAACCAAAGACTTTTTTTTTAATTCCATCTAGAAATGGTGACTATCTAGAATAGCTTAGATCCTGAGTCCTGATCACTATTTTTTTTTAAAAAGGATATTTTCAATTGCTAGACAGGAGTTAAAAATATACAATTTAAAGAAGTGCCTGGGTGGCCAGTCAGTTAGGCTCTTGATTTTGACTCAGGTCATGATCTCATAGTTCATGGGTTCAGGCTCTGCAGTGACAGCAGGCTCTGTGCTGACAGTGTGGAGCCTGCTTTGGATTCTCTCTCCCTCTCTCTCACCCTTCCCCACCCATGCTCCCTCTCTCTCTCAAAAATAAAATGTTAAAAAATATACAAATATATATATATATATATATACACAATTAAAGACACCAAATAGAGATTTTTTCTTCTGTAATCAAAAAGAATGAAATAAAATTGAAAAGAGATTAGTTTTTCTCTCCACGTGACTCATTAGTATTTAAGGCAATATTCACATCACCCCTAAAATTACCTCATGATTGCCAGTGGTACACATTCCAAATTTGGAAAATCACTGGTATAGTGGAAAGAATATACGACTCCAGGTAGCAGATACCGGTTTGGGGGATCAACTCTGGCAAGCTCTAGGGTTTCCATGGGCTTCAAATATTTCAATAAAATTGGGAATTTGGATTTTGTGTCAAACAGGGTAGTCTAGGCAATGCTGTGATAACAAACCACCACCCAATCTCACTGGCTATGTTGATATTTGTTCGTTGTATTCATAGTTGTTCAAACAGAGAATTTATGTTTCCTTTCCTCCTCTAGCTCTGTGCCAGTCAGCCTGGGTCACTTTCCTACCACTATCTGGAATATCACTGGTTATATTGACAAAGGGAAATCATGCACAGCCTCTTAAAGTTTTTGTCCAGGAATAACATCTGTTCCTCTGCTCATATTTCATTGGTGAAAGTGCATCATGTGGCCACACCTAGTTCTAAGTCAGTAGGGAATCTGACCTTCTGCTATGGTCTGAGCAGGTGAAAGTGTCAAAATATTTGTGAATAGTCACAGTGATGTCATTCAACTTAATGTTCTGTGAAGTTCTTTGTATTGATTAAATTCTACAGTTATTGTAAAAAGGGAACACTTTGCATTTAATGTATGAGATTTCTGAAATTTGTTGGATTGCTTAGTTTGGAAATTTTTTTAATATAACATTGATATTATAGTAATAGACCACATTTTATTCTTCAAAATCTATTAATCATAGTAAAACTTTCAGGAGATTAAAGTTTGATATAGGGGTGCCTGGGTGGCTCAGTCAGTTAAGCATCTGACTTTGGCGCAGGTCATCATCTTGTGGGTTGTGGGTTCGAGCCCCACATCGGGCTCTGTGCTGACAGCTCAGAGTCAGGAGCTTCAGATTCTGTGTGTGTGTGTGTGTGTCTGTCTGTCTGTCCCTTCCCATTCTCTCTCTCTCTCTCTTTCTCTCTCAAAAATAAACATTACAAGGAAAATTGTTTAAAAAAGTTTTGATATAAACTCTCCAACAAGGATTTTAATGGTTAAAAGTGAAGACAGGACTTTTTGTTTTGGTTTTGAATGCTATTTAGATAACACAATAACACATGACCCAAATCATTTTGAAGGTAGTAGGAATTGTGCAGAATAAAAGAAAATAAATGTCTAAAAATGTTAGGAAAGTTTTATAATCGTTAAATAGACAGGGCCTGAGGTTAGCGGAAAAACATGGTAGGATCTCCATCAATTTGCCCTCATTCTAAATCTACAGGCTCACATGTCAGCCATGAACTTGCCATGCCTAGTTAGATTTGTCTTCTTCAGTTACCACTCAGCTACTAACATAACCAGGCTCAGCGCCTCCTCCTCAGCATGGCTTGGCTGTCACATGTAAAAGTAATCTGGTTTGTTTAAACAGAATATTTTCTTACTGTTCTCTTTGCTATTATATATCATAGAAGAAAGCTTTGAGTTAACAAACCAACATTTCACCACTGCCCACATGTCAAAGTAGGTCATAGAACCTTCAAGGGAAGATCAAATTTAAAAAATCGATAATATCACCATAACTTGTGCCATACACTTCGGAATTTGGTTCATTGCCAATATAGTCCGTCTTCCGTCAGTCTTATATTCTCTGAGTATTGCTCTTATCTCTCCAAGTTGGTTAAAAACTTCTTTAGCACAGAAACCAATTGTGTCAACCACAATGCCTAAAACAGTGGAAGCCCACAGTTACGTTCCTAAGACTTTTTTTTTTCCTAGTGACACCTATTTGAAACACAGGGAAGACAGAGGACTTTTAGTTCTTCGTTTGAAAAAGGATGTTTGAGTAGCTACCACACAGGCTGGACTGTGTAACGTTTGGTCAAGAGACAGAAAACAACCTACAAACATTAGAGCAGTGCTTCTAGTCAGGTCAGTTTTGTCTCCTAGGGGATTTTTGGCAATGTGTGGACATATCTTTGGTTATCACAGCTGAAGTGGGGGTGCTACAGGCATCCAGTGGGTAGAGGCAAAGAATGTTGCTAAACACAGTGCACAGGACAGCCCCGGCAACAATTACTCAGCTAAGAATGGCAATTGTGCCCAAGTAGAGAAACTTTGGCTGCAGTAGGTAGTGGGGGAGTCAGAGAGCGAAAAGCAATTTTAACATAAACTTGCTAATAATAATACTGTCTTTCCCCAAAATTCTTAATCGCAATAATTTCAATATTTGTATTTCATTCAATAATGTAACACTGATCAGGACAATTCCAGGTGCAGACACACGACGGAAACTGTATAAAGGACTTAATGAGAAGACTTGTGGATGGGGATATAAACGGTTGTTTCCATTATGTCCTTTGAATAGAATTAGCATCTTCCTCATTAACAGGAAAAAAGATAATGGTAGGTGAGGTTAAGTTTAGAAAAGCTATATTTATCCTAAATTGTATTTCTGAAGCCCTGATAACTGTGGCTACTCCACAGCTTGAGACATAGTTAAGATTGTAAGACTCAAATTCTCTTTGCTCAAGGGTCTTGAGAAGAAAAATAATCTCCCATATAATAGTAAATATATAATAGAATAATAACATTTACAAAAAACTTTTTACATTTATCTGTTTTTGAGAGACAGAGAGAGACAGAGCGTGAACAGGGGAGGGGCAGAGAGAGAAGGAGACACAGAATCTGAAGCAGCTCCAGGCTCTGAGCTGTCAGCACAGAGCCTGTTGTGGGGCTCGAACCCATGAACCACGAGGTCATGACCTGAGCTGAAGTTGGGCATTTAACTGACTGAGCCACCCAGGTGCCCCTACAATAATAATATTTCAAGTAAATAAGCAATATCCAGTTCACATACAGGGACTTTTTTAACCAGATAAAGATGCATCATTGTAAGGCACGATCACTGGAACTTTGCGGCCTGACCATCTTGCCTGTCCTCCAAAGTTTAGTTTCAAAATGCTGGGCTCAGTAGTTTCATACAAACTCATATTTGTTTGACAGTCAAATCTCCACTATTAGAGGGCCGGCCTAGAGTTGGGGAATGTCCTATGCATGACCTAATTGTACCTAACCCGTGGGGCAAGTTCCAAAATGTAATGCCCTATTTATGTCTATTACTGCAAAACTTCATTAAAATGTTGACTCTTGCCCACCAGAGCTTCAAAGAAGTATAGCAATAAAAACTTTCAAGGATATCCACCCTAGCTTCTTTCCTACATATACCTCACCTTTTATACCTCACCAAGAGTAGATGTAGCAAATTCGTCATCACTCTCTCTTTATAGCTGTTGAACTGTTTTTGCATGTGACCCTTTTTCTTCAGTTGTATGTCTCTTTCATTCAGCTGACTATGCTTAAGAACCAAGCAGATGCTTTCCTTGTTTTAGTAATTGAATTATTTTACATTTCTTTTTTTTTTTAATTTTTTTTAATGTTTTATTTATTTTTAGGAGAGAGAGAGAGACAGCGTGAGCAGGGGAGGGTCAGAGAGAGAGAGGGAGTCACAGGCTGAAACAGGCTCCAGGCTCTGAGCTGGCAGTCAGCACAGAGCCCGATGCGGGGCTCGAACCCACGAACCACGAGATCATGACCTAAGCGAAAGTCGGACGCTTAACCAACTAAGCCACCCAGGCGCCCCTCATTTTAAAAGTTCATACATTTATTCACTCAATTTTTTAACATATAATTATTGAATACCTGCTATATTCCTGGTTCATGTTAGGCACTAGGAATATGATAATTAAAACATGCATTGCTTCTGCCCTCACATGTCTTTGGAGAAGATGGACAAGTAACCTAGCAATGATATCCCAGTTTCGTAAGCTCTTTGACAGCTTGAGAACAGTTCTATAAGAGAAAACCATGACAGGTGACTAAATTGGTCCTATATGAGCAAAATCTTGAAGGTAATCTGCTGGAGGTTTTAACATCTAGGCTCGAATTTGAGGGATTAGGCAAAATTACATTACTTGCAAAGGAAGAGTGGCCATTGCAAGTGATGAAAACAGGATACAAACAGTGACATGATCAAATGTGTGTTTTCAAAATATCACTCTTTTTCATACAATACTCCAGCGGGGGCAGGATTGGAGACTGAGAGAGCAGCCAGAAGCATAGTGCGGTTGTCCATTTAAGAGTGATGCCATCTTGCTATAGGAGAAAGAAAGAAGAAAGTGAAAGAAATGAACGTAATAATTATTATTTGGGGATAAGGGTGGGAGAGGTGAGGTTCATGTCAAGGTCTCTGACTTGGTCAACTAGTAGATGCTGGTGCAGAGATTTGAGCTGGAGAACACAGAAAAGGCAAGCAGGAGCACAGACGTTTGAGGGGAGAAAGAAAGGGGTTATTTAAATTTTAGCCACGTTCTGTTTGAGTATCCTAGGGGGCATCCTCATGGGTGTGCAGTTGGCTCTATGAGTATGAAACAAAGGAGCAAAGCAAGTGTGGAATAAACTTTGGAGATAAGATTTTTCTTTAATGGAATGAATATATTGTGTATATATACTAAGGCAATCATCTCCAATATAGATCCAGAAGTAAAAGATCTCTAGTCCAGTTCTTGATAAGTATCATCGAAGGCTTTGAACATTTCGTCCTTATCATCGTACACTTGCATTCCTTATTGATGTCTTTGTCAAAAGGTTGAATCAAACTAATTTTATTAATCTCTGATGTTTGTATAGGCCTTCCCGGTTTAATAAAGTTCTTTCCCATAGAGCTCTGGACGACGTCTCAAGTCTGTGAGCTGGCGTTGGAGAAGCAGCCTAGGGCCAGGAAACCAGGAAAGAACCACAGACCAGGAGTTCTAATGAGGTTGCTGCAACTATTTATTCTGGGGTCACAGCCAGTGTTCAGAACCAGAAGTCACAGAGTTAACCAAGCCAAGGCCCAATATCCAAGCCAAGAGTCAGAGCCAAGGCTATGGGCAAAGCCAAGAAGCAGTCACAGGATTAGCACATCGGAACAAGCCCGAGAACTGCCGCTGAACCCATGGTCCTCCCTCAGGCCCTGTGCCCTTTGGAGGCATCCCCTTGCCACAGACTGGCACTCTCAGAGGAATCCCATGGATGAAGCAGGAACGGGGCAACTGAGGATTTCCCCTGCTTTTATAGGAGCTTCGCTTTGGAGAATACATCCAGAATCCTACCAAAAGCATCTTAACTACCATCTGCACATTCTTTTAGGACAGGTAAGGTTATCCAAAACAGAACCAAAACTTTGAGCATTGTTTATGAGTTTACTAAAATTCTTGGATGCAGGGGCGCCTGGGTGGCTTAGTCGGTTGGGCGTCCGACTTTTGCTTAGCTCATGATCTCACGGCTCGTGGGTTCAAGCCCCGCGTCGGGCTCTGTGCTGACTGCCAGCTCAGAGCCTGGAGCCTGTTTCAGTCTGTGACTCCCTCTCTCTCTGACCCTCCCCTGCTCATGCTGTTTCTCTCTCTCTCTCTCCTAAAAATAAATAAAACATTAAAAAAAAATTTTTTTTAATTCTTGGATGCAAAAAAACACACATTGTTTTTACAATAGATTAAAAGCAACAGGAGAAAATAATCTAAAGTTGGTTGGATTTCTTTCAGAGACCTTAAAAACAGAAAGTCTCAAATTCTAGTTTCAATAATTTCCCATGACATCCTATGACAGGTCTTCCTTTATTTTCTATCTTCTGAAGAACTTCACTCATAATCTCTAAATTATTTCCTTTATCTCTCTCTCTCTCAATTTTCATATAGCCAAAAAACCCTAAGATCCACCCAGGTAGGAAACCCCAACTTCTACTAAACTGGCATCCTCAGAAATAAACCTAGCAAAATAGGTTTGTCTTTTTAAATCAAATTTTAAATAGATATGGGGTGCCTGGGTGGCTCAGCTGGGTAAGCGTCCAATTCTTGGTTTCAGCTCAGGTAATGATCTCACAGCTTTGTGGGTTCAAGCCCCACATTGGGCTTTGCTGGTAGTGCAGAGCCTGCTTGGAATGCTCTCTCCTCCTTCTCTGCCCCTCTCCTACTCACACTGTCTCTGCCCCTCTCAAAATAAATACATAAACTTTAAAAATAAATAAATAGATAATACAGTCAGATGATTCAACAATTTTAAAAGTAAATTTGAAAAGTTTACAGTGAAATTTCCATTCTCAGGCCACCTCCTCTGTATAGTTGCACACCACAGCCCACAAAGGTAAGCCATGTCATTAATTTCTAATTATTTCTTTACAGCTCTATCATGCACATATAAGCACAAATAGATCCATGTTCTCAATTCTCCCCCTTCTAAGCAAAACACAGCACACTCAGCCTATTGCTGGGAACGTTGCTATTTTCCATGTAAGTAAGTGCAGAAATTTCTCATTTCCTTCTAGAGTTGTGTAGTATTCTATTGTATAGGTGTACCATAATTAATTTAACTTAATTTAGCCTGGACAATTAACATACCCATGGATTTGTTTCTAGTGTTTTACTATAATAAATAACGTAGCAGTGAATAATATGCTGTTTACATCATTTTGCATAAACACAAATAAATATGTAGGAAAAAATTACCAGAAGTAAAATTGATGAATTAGGTATTTACATTTACAATTTTAGTGGCTATAGCTAACTAGCATTCTATAGAATCATACTAATCTTCACTTCCTTGCAGCCTCACCAACAAACTTTTAGACTTTTGCCAGTCTGCAAGTGAAAAGCTATGCTCCCTGATACCATTTAATTAGTTTTTCTCCTACTGTGGGTGTTCTTCAATGTCTTTTCATATATTTAAGAGTCAAAGGTACATTTCATTTTCACAACTTTGTCCGTATTTAAATTGTTGGAATTTTTAAACCATTGATTTCTAGAACATTTTTCAATTGAGGTATAGCTGACATATAACATTATATTAGTTACAGGTGTACAAAATAATTCAATAAATATATATATTGAGAAGTGATCACCACAATAAGTCTAGTTAACATCAATCACTGCATATAGTTACATTATTTTCTTGTGATGAGAACTTTTGAGATCTAGAATATGTTTATGACATTAGCCTTTTTTCTACAGTATGAGTTGCTAGGGCTTTTCCCAGAATTTTATCTTTTGTTTTTTTGTACATTATTTTTGGCTGTGCACAAATTTTAAAATTTTTATGTGTCAAATTCATTAATTGGTTTTTGACTTCTAAAATAAAATAGGAAGAAGAGTATACCTTAACATGATTAAAAATATATCTATTTCTTCTCCCAATCTAGCATCATACTTATTTGGAACACACCAGATATGGCAACAAAACAAGAATGCCCAATATCACCACTATGATTAAAACTGTATGAAATGTACTGACCAACAAAATAAAAAAAGAATTATTATGAAATTTAAAGGCATACAGAGACATAACCAAAACAAAATTTCAATACTTATATGAAGAGATCTTGTAAATGCTACTGAATGACAAAAAAAAAAAAAAAAAAAAAAGACTTGAGCTAATGAAAAGGCATACCATTTTCTTGGACTGAAGACCCAGCATCATAAAGATGCAATTTACTTTAAATTAACTAATATGGGTTTGTATAACCCTCCCCAAAATAACAGCTGGTTATTTTTGTGTTTGTTTTTGGTTGGTTGGTTTGGGTTGGGTTTTCTTGTTTTAAGAACTAGACAAGGTAAGGGTGCCTAGGTGGCTCAGTCGGTTAAGCATCTGACATTGACTCAGGTCATGATTTCACAGTTTGTGAGTTCGAGCCCTACATCAGGCTCTGTGCTGACAGCACAGAGCAGGGAGCCTGCTTCGGATACTGAGTCCCCCACTCTCTGCCCCTCCCCCACTCACACTCTCTCTTTCTCTCTCAAAAATAAACATTAAAATTTTTTAAAAAAAGAACTAGACAAAATAACTGTAATATCCATGTGAAAAAATAAATACGTAAGAATACCCAGGAAAACTCTGATACAGAAGATCAAATAAATTAGCTCTACAATATATTAAAATACATAATAAATCCTCAGTGATTACAAGAGTATGTTAGTATCACATGAATACTAACAGAGTAGTAAAATATTATAGTAAACCAAAAATACATCTAGTATATACAGAAATGTAGCTTATGATAAAGAGGGCATCTCAAATCAGTGGGTGAGGTGAACCATTCCATACAAGCTGCTGGAGACACCTGGATAGTCATCAAAAGCCAACTATTAGATCTGTACTTCATACACTCCAAGCAGCAAGTAAATTCAAAAAGCATCAAAAGAAGAGGAGGAGGAGGAGGAGGAGAAGGAGGAGGAGGAGGAGGAGGAGGAAAGAATGGAAGGAGAGAGGAAGAACTATGGCACTAAAAATACATTGCGAGTTATTTTACAACCTTGAAATGGAGATTTCTATCTATGAAACAAGTACACATTTCAATATTTTTAAAAAGTTTCCATACAATTCTAAAATCTTAGGGAGGATTTTTTTTCTTCCATAATGTCAGCTGGTGTTAAACCCTCGGCACACATTTTTGAGAAAAATATGAGTAATCTCTTTCTTTCAAGTAGAAAGATATATACCAAAATATCAAAGGACTATAAACACAGGGAATAAGATTTTAAAGGGTCTCTGGTTGAAATGCAGGAAAAAAAAATTGTGTGATCTTTTAAGTTAAGTATGTTAAGCTCTTGTATATTCTTAAAAGAGCATGGATGATAGTTGTTTATAGTTAGAAGATACAGATTTAAGTTTCTATTCTCTTTCATACCAACCATTTGGCCTTGGAAAAATTACTTAATATTTCTGATATTTACTTTTCTTTTTTTAAGTTATTTATTTATTTTGAAAGAGAGAAAGAGAGAGATAAAGAACATGAGCAGGGGAGGGACAGAGAGAGGGAAAAAGAGAGAATTCCAAGCAGGCTTCATGCTGTCAGCAAAGAGCCCCACATGAGGCTTGAACTCATGAACCATCAGATCATGGCCTGAACCAAAATCAAGAGTCAGATGCTTAACCCACAGAGCCACCCAAGCACCCCTGAAATTTAGTTTTCTATTTAACAAAAGGAATTAATGAAATAATTCCTGTCAAAGTCACCAAGCTATTATTTTGATCAAAAAATCTAATCTGAAAATACTCCATAATCTGTTAAAAATTATATAAATATTTAATGTTATGTAATTTGTCACACCTTACCAGAGGTATATATACATCTAACACATGTATACCTATTTCAGTGTAAGAAATTCCGAGTAATCAGGTATATGGAGACACTCTATGCAGCATCCTCACAGTCTCGTAATGTAGAGGATACAAGTTAGAATAAGTTTATCATTGGCTATGAAACTCCACTTTATTGACTTGAACCTTATGATTTAAAACTAAATTGGAAGAATGTGTAGAAAAATCATTATTCCAAATGGCATGCTGCTGTCATCTGCCAGAGATCAATGGATAGAATTATGGCAGAGGCGAATACATGATGCCCGTCACTGAAGCCAGGCTACATGGGAGGGCACACAGGAGTCCTAACAAGGGTACCTGAGCTCCAGAAGAAGCAAGGAAGGAAGGGTTTCTTCTCCTTCTGAACTGCCACCCCTGTGTCCAAGCCTTTCTATCAATAGAATTCAAAGAGTCATGCTAAAGGCAAAACAGAAACTCTCTGGGTTTTTGTAACACAGAGAATGGAACTTTTAGAAACAATGTGTGACTTGCATTTCTGACAAGAAAAACTATTTTTATTTTTATTTTTTATTTTTTAAACTTTTTTTAAGTTTATTTATTTTGAGAGAGAGACAGACAGAGAGAGAGAGTTCTGTCAGAGAGAGTGCTGTCAGCACAGGGCCGGACATGGAACTTGAGCTCACTGTGAGATCATGACCTGACCTGAAGCCAAGAGTCTGAGGCCTAACTGGTTGAGCTACCCAGGTGCCCTAGAACAAAATATTTTTAAATAAGGATGCTGGGAAGGGGGAGTGGCTTTGGTTTTGCTTTAGAATCTTTAATAGGCAGGTAGGGCCAATTTGATTAAGGTACAAATACCCAGATGAACTCTTAAATTTAGAGGAAAAAAAAAAAAACAATGGCTCACTGAGAATGATTAGTAATGAAAATGATTAATAATGAAAAAGGTATACAGGGAGCTAGACATATTTACATTCTATAAAGGACAGATAGTATATGCTGATCATGTTGTCTGTTCTCAAGAACAAAACAAGTTAAACATTAAAAAATAATAATAAAAGAAAACTTTTCCTTTCTCCCATCCCCTGTAAAGAAAGAAAATAGAAAAAGAAAGTATTCTGTGATCAAGAAAAATTTTTCGGCCAAAGTAGTCTGTGAACACTTTCACGATGTGCCTCAGTTTTCACATTACATAGTTGTGCCTTTCTTTCTAGTCCACATTACTAACTTTAGAAAATTTTGCTCCCATGTTTATTTGCCCAGAGATGGCTTTCATCAAATGTGTTAACTGAGTAGTCATCAGAAAATTCTCTACGGGATTAAGCATCTCTGGATATGCTGCACAGGTTGTTCATGCCTACGTATCCACCTAGAAGGTTTAGATGTAGCCCTGAATCTGAGGGTTCTGCCTCTTGGTTCCACCTATCGCCAGGAGTTTGCTGGAGCTGGCTTGCACCACTTGCCAGAGTCAATTATGTACACCTCTTCCCGGCCCTGAAACCAGCAACATCATAGTAAGAGCCTGAAATTGGCTATGGCAGGAATATTTACACGATGGAATTAGCAAACGTTGAAAGCTTACTCCCCTCCGCCTCAAGAAAGCCACTGTTAGTCGTTTTCCAGCACACCAGACTATCTACTATGTTCTCTCCAGGAGACCACTGTTCTCTGACCAGTGTGATGAAAAGGGCATCTTAACCACATTTTGGTAGAATGATTTGCATCCTACTTGCAATACAAACTGAAAATGAGTGCCTACTCAGACCAAAACACAGAAACCATGTTGAGCCAGGTATAATACCATTTGACATCCCCCAGAAGCAGGACCTTGAGCTGCTAACTACATAATCACTTCATGGCATTGTTAGGAACCCATTCTTGACAGGCATTCATATTTCTTGCTAACATAAATTGACTCCAGTCTTTTTTTGTAGGGAGTGGCTTTTTTTTTTTTTTTTTTTAAAAAAAACTTCCCCGGAGAGAGGGCAAGATGGCGGAGAAGTAAGGAGCTCCGTACTTGCACTCGCGCCCATACATCACACAGAAAAGATCTGAAGCCATTGGAAACCTTACAAAACCTGAGAGATTGGGAGAAAAAAGACGCAGAATCCACTGAGA